>NC_090622.1:3152099-3155093 GCF_004359215.1 Bremia lactucae | reverse complement strand
CTGCGTACTCGTCACAGAGGACGATTACGTAACCGACATTCGGTCAGCGGTAATTTTTGCAGAGAACGAACGGGTTCTCAGCAGCTCATCGATGAACGAAAGTGTCCTCGATGTGAAGACTCAAATTGAAAGATACAATATTCTATCTTGGGAGTCACTCACGGGAAATCCCCAATACGAGGATTTAATAGAGTTCAGGGATGTATTCCCTGAAGCAGTTCCATGCGAGTTGCCTAAGGATTAAGGCACTCGACATGAGATCGAGCTCATTGGGCTCGAAGTACTGTGTCATGAAGCAGTGGGCATTGCCTCACGAACATAAACATGCGATCGATAAATTCTTTACCGATCGAGTAATAACGGGCCATGTGAGGGAATCAACCTCCCCACATAGCTCTTCGACTTTTTGTGTGCGAAAGGCCACAGGAGGGTGGCTGATAGTGCACGCATTCAACAAACTGAATGCTGCAACGATACCGGCTCAAACGCCGATACCTAGAGAAGACGTAATCATAGATGGTATGTCTAAAAGTACGATCTTTTCATCTATGGATCTGATGGACGGGTTTTATTAAATCCTTATGCATGAACGGGACATCCCGTACACAGCAGTGAGCACTCCTAGTGGGATGCTCTGGGAATGGCTAGTGATGCCTCAGGGGCTTAGTAACGCCCCTGCAACTTTCAACAGATGTGTAACAAATCTGTTGAGACCGGTGCGGGAATTCGCACCGGTATTTTGACGATGTATTCGTCCAAAGCCGAGCCATGGATGAAAAAGACCGACGTGGAAGTTCATATAACTCACGTTCGTCAGATTCTTACACTTATGCGAAAACATAAGCTCTTCGCAAATCTCAAGAAGTGTATATTCGCTTCAAGTGAAATACCCCTTCTTGGGTGCATCGTCGGTAATCATGGCGTGCGCCCTAATCCCGAAACGATCAAGGCAATCACTGGCTTGCCAGTTCCAGTCGATGTCAAGGGACTTAGAAAGTTCCTTGGTTTAGTGGCGTACTTGCACAAGTACTCTCGCAATTATGCAGAGATGACAGTTCATCTCTCTCGTATCTTGAAAAAAAACGAGAAATGAATATGGAACGCTGATTGTCAGCGTTCGTTTGAAGGTATCAAGCAAAGCTTGATACAATCGCCCATATAAGCGATTGCAGATCAAGACAGACCATTCATGTGATCTGTGACGCCAGCGATTTCGCAATCGGCTGCGCGTTAATGCAATACGATACAGACGGTGCGGTACGCGTCGTCTGTTACCAATCGCGTCAGCTGCAACCAGCTGAACGCAATTGCCCAGTGCATAACAAGAACTCCTTGCCATGAAATGTGCATTGCCTCCACCACAACCGTATCCAGAATCATTGTGATGTGAAGGGGCAGCGAACGAGTTATCTTGTTCGCTGGCGTGGTTATCCACCTTCGCATGGCAGCTGGGAGCCTCGTTCCCAGCTGGTTGCTGACGTTGAGGGCCTCGTCCGTCAGTATGACGAGTCCCACCCGATGGATCAGAAGGTCCATCAGAAAACACGCGCCCCTGGCGCGTGTAAATCAATTGCAAAACGTCAATCGCGCTACGCATCTCAATAGAGATGTGAGCCCTTCCCCAGGGCGAAGAAAGGGAATAGACATCCCCTTTTACCCTCTTCGAGTTGTCTACACAACACGGACAGAATTCACCCCACGTGAGGCATGGAAGCCCAGCCTCACGTGACAAACGATGCAATTTATACTTTGCATCGGCTGGAAATCTTTTCTCAAACTTAACGCGATTCGCGTTATGTTTTTGAAGCCAGGCTTCGCGTCCAATGTCTTTGACATTGCGAATGAACGCACACCAAGCTTGCATAAGCGAGACTTTATCTCGCTTATTGTTGCCATTAAACCATCGATTCTTAAGAAAAGCATCGAGATAGAAATCTTACTCAGCGCGAAAGTTGTTCGCGCTGGGATCAAGGCCATGTAGCTTTGTCGCAATAAATAAGGGATATTTATTGTGAGGAAGAGTTTCTCCAGTCAAACTATTGATTAGCCGTTCTGGCAAAAGCCACGGCTTCTTTTCAGGGGCAAGATGAGACGTTTTACTGTCTTCACTCCCCTGAGTGGTACCCACTGAAGCAGGGGTACCACAAGGACTTTTCTTACGATGGCTTGCGCCATCGTCGTCACCTTGCACAGAGACACGTGCAGGTGACCGTATGGGAGACCGTACGGGAGATCGTACGGGCGATGAGGGATCATCCTCATCGTCAGATCCAAACAGACTGTTTACTCGTTTATCAGAATGAGCCCTCTCATTCGAAGGCTCATAGTCAGCCGCCTGACGTATATCAGGCGACAGTTCCATTTTCCCTGAGTCGGCCACTTCATCCGACTCGCATTCGTAGTCGACCTCCAAAGAGGGGTCGCATTCATGTGGTGAATCACCACGTGCACTCGCAGAATCTAGTGTTGTGCGAGTGGAAGACACTACGGCAGACGTTCCATCTGCCGCAAGAGATAGCAATGCGTCACCCCGCATGAGTTGATCCTATATGCATTGGAATTTAAAATGATGGATCTGACCAATCAACATCGTTTTTAAAATAGTAGTGGTCACATAGCGACCACTCCATCCAAAGATATTCAGACTGATTGTCGTTTAAGGGAGGGGTGATATACCGAGGTGTATCGTTACATGAAATTAACACTTAAAGGTTGTTAATTATTATATTATCTAAAAGGTAGATAATATTTGGAGGATACTACTTTATATAGTAAAATTCAGAATTCTTATCCATAAATAGGTATAGACCATTATACCTATTTCTTCCGCAGACTAATCAGCTGTAGGAGTAATCAAAGAGAGAGTTACAGATAAGATAGAGATAAGAATTCATTTACATGTTTAGTATTAGATTATAATTAAGTTAGCATTTACAAAGATAGAACAAGAGACACTTAATTATATTTAATACAGTTTTCATTTTACCCTCTTAA
>NC_090622.1:3146387-3149311 GCF_004359215.1 Bremia lactucae | reverse complement strand
TTTTAAAAATTAAGTGGTCACATAGCGACCACTCCATCCAATGACATTCAGAGTGATTGTCGTTTAAGGGAGGGGTGATGTAACGGGGTGTATCGTTACATGAAATTAACACTTAAAGGTTGTTAATTAATATATTATCTAAAAGGTAGATAATATTTGGAGGATATTACTTTATATAGTAATATTCAGAATTCTTATCCATAAATAGGTATAGACCATTATACCTATTTATTCCGCAGACTAATCAGCTGTAGGAGTAATCAAAGAGAGAGTTACAGATAAGATAGAGATAAGAATTCATTTACATGTTTAGTATTAGATTATAATTAAGTTAGCATTTACAAAGATAGAACAAGACACTTAATTATATTTTCATACAGTTTTCATTTTACCCTCTTAAGCTAACTCCCTTAAGAGAAGTCTTCCTCTGCACGTACAGTGTACGTCAATTAACGTAGGGCAGCACTCGCAACTGAAGCAGTGCGAAGTGGACTTGTACTGAAACAGTACAAGTCATAGTGCCCCGTTACAGTGGCCGCGTTACGACGTGCCTGCCTACACTTGGTAGCACATGAACTCCTTCGCGCGACCCGCATCTCTGCGTGTACGTGAGGATGAGCCTCAAGATTGATTAAGCTCATTTCTTCCACCTCTCTAAACATCATCGGGAGATTGCAGGGCCTTTGGTGCCGGGACTTGGTAATGAAGCCCTGGCCAGGCTCCTGGGTAGTCCTCCTGAGCAACATATTGCTCAGTTGGAGCAGTTTGAGGCATTTGTGCTCGGACAGCGGAGGGTGCGGCGGTCCGTCACTCAGAATCAGGGTGAGCTGAGGCATGAGCAGGCTCGGAGCGAGGCTCTCAACAGGACTGTTGAGATGCTCTCTGCCCGGCTGCATCAGCCGGGGTCCATTCGGATGGACCCGCCCAAGTTCGATGGAACTGCGGCGCACACGACGATTGTCCACTGGCTTTTATCCGTGGAGCAATGCGGTGTCGCCCAGCTTATCGAGGATGACAGCCGGATGGTGTCATACGCCATGTCGCATCCGCGCGGCAAGGCCTCAGAGAAGGCTTACTCGGCGCTTATGGTGGACATTAAGGCGTTCCCTACATGGGCAATCTTTAAGGAAAAGATTCGCGCCATGTACCAGCCGCCGGACAACGAAGTGTTGCTTCAGGCGCGCTTCTTTGGAGTGCGACAGGCGAAGCGATCTCTGCAAGAGTATGGGAAGGAGATGCGCTTGCTATCGGCGTCCATTACCGAAGGTCCGATTCCGGGGCATATTAAGGTGCCCATATTCATGAACGGCCTACGGCATGACCCATTGCGACAGGCAGTTTTCAGAAAGGTGCCGTCGACGATGCAAGAGATAATCCAAATCACCTTGGTTGAGGAGCAAGGCTACAACAGTGCCTCGGCGACAGCTTGATATAAGCCGTCGGCCGAGAGGTCAGATTTTACTCCCATGGACTTGGGCAATGCAGACGTTGTCTATTATAAAGGCGACAAGCGCGGCCATATGACGGCTTGCTGCTATGCCATGGTCCCTGCTGAGGCAAAGATGCCCAGCAAGTGGACTCCCTTCCCAAAGGGCGATGGCAAGAATTAGCGTAAGAGACGCATTTGTATCGATCACTGAGGGGTCGGGAAGTGCAGGAGCGTAGTAGGGGCGGGGTCCTTGGATGCCCTACTACGCGGACTCTGAAGCTACCCCTAAGTTCAGAGTTGTGGAATAAATGGGTAGCATAGTCTCTGAGGTCTCGAAATTTTGGACTTAAACCCTGCTGGTCTATAGCGCCCAAGTAAGAGGCTATGACAAGGTGCTGATCCTCCTATTGATTCGGGTGCATCACAAAATTTTGTGAAACTCGCGGCTCTAAGAAAGAGACCGGCGATGTATGAGTCGCTTTGCCAGGATGGCGAGAAGAGGCGACCGTTCGTTTAGCGAACGGCGCGCTCGTTAAGTCTGAAGGAGTTCCGGTAGAACTCGCCTACAGCTTTTTTGACTTCTCTTGTAAAGAGAAGTTCACAGTGCTAGGTATGGGGAGTCCGTATGACCTCATCCTAGGCATGCCATGGTTGGCAAAGTACCAGCCATGCAAAGACTGGCGTTCACGCATAGTTGCGAACTCGACACAGGACACTGGAAAGGATGTGCTCCTGCGAGATGCGTATGCAATTGATGTTGTGTCGAACACAGTTGAGGGTGCGTTGACGGGATGTCAAACGTCACCAATTCCTACCCAGCTCGTGGAGACTAAGGTAGTGAAAAGGACGATGACAAGGAGTCATGTGTCTCATAGTCCTGTGCAGAGCCAAGACCCTGTGGCAGTAGACAGCGAGCTGACAGGAAGTCAAGCATTGCATGAACTGGCACATGGCCTAGAGCCTGGTGCGGCTGGAAAGGGTGCGTTAGCCAGGAGTGCAACGGCACCCGCTTCCCATTCAAAGGTCGTGGTGACTCGAAGAACGAGTACCCGACATATTAGGACGATCAAAGGCACGTCTGAAAGAGTGACCTTTGGATCAGTCTCTAATAAAGAGGACGGGCCTTCGAACGAGGTGTTCGAGGCCGTCAAAGACGAAATTGCGGAGGCATCCTCAGTTGAGGTGCTCCGGCAAGTCTTTAAATCTGCCGAGGAGATAGTAAATCTCCCGGAGATGTCGTGGGATCTGTTCCTTGCCGAATTAAAGGAAGGAAAGATCCACGAAATAGTCGCACCAGTTCCAGAAGAGAACTTGGTGGACTGCTGCTCGTCGTCCACAATGGACGAGAGCGTCCTAGAAACGGACAAAAAGAAGCGGTACGCTGCTCAAGGCTGGGATGCCTTGAGAGACAGTCCGTTCTTTGAGGTTCTGTGGAAACATCGTGATGTGTTCCCAGAAGAAGTGCCGAGCCGCCTACCAGCAGATAGGGGCATCG
>NC_090622.1:3134810-3141375 GCF_004359215.1 Bremia lactucae | reverse complement strand
GGTAGCAAGCTCCACATGTCGACCGCAGATCATCCCCAGACCGATGGCCAAACAGAACGTGCCAATCGGGTCGTGGCGGATGTCTTACGCACTATAGCAACTCCCAAAGAGTGGAGCAAGCAATTGCCCTTTGTGGAGTTCGCTATAAATAACAGTGTCCACGCCAGTACGGGTGAGACACCGTTTTATATTAACGGACTGCGCCATCCTCGGACGCCAGTCTCGTTTGTGCGCAGCCCGAGTCTTAGTGGGGGAGGGCCCCTCACTATGCTCGGTGCGAAAGAGGGACATAGTTTCGTCAATATGACGATGACCCATCAGGGTATCATCTCAACGACAGAAACTTGCCCTTGCCATTTTACCAGTGGTCAATGAAACGACGCCTAATGACCGACCTCTTGGCGGTATCATAGGCGAATTTGATGCTAAAAGCGTGAGCGAAGCTCAACGCTTTGTGGATGAGCGATTAGCCATCACACGTAAAGTCCTTGACGCAATGGCAAGCGCACAGGACAAGCAAAAAGAATATGCGGACCGAAATGGTCGCAAAATCAATGAACGCTTTAGAGTGGGTGAAAAAAATACTATTAAGTACTGCTACCCTACATAAGGATGCAATTTCGGTGCTACCTGGAGGTACTACGAAGTTGTTGCCGCGTTTCATTGGGTCCTTTACGGTAGTAGAAGAGGTTGGTGACCTATATTATAGGCTTACCTTTCTCCCGTATATGAAGACGCACCCCGTATTTTACATGGCTCGTCTATAACGGTATGTAGACCCAAATGAGGTCACATATCCCCATCTGGCTAAGGAGACCGATGGTGACGCCGACTGTGAGTCGAGCGTTGTTCGGGTGAGGGGGACGGTGAAGGCGAAAAGCTATCAGACCGACTCCTCCCTCCATTAGCAGTACTTGGAGAGCGAGGGACATCACGCGAGTTAACGCGGATCCCTCAGCATTATCCACTGAAAGAGGTCCAAGCGAGTCTTCAGGCGTTCTTAACCCTGACGAGCCTTCGCTCGGATATTAACGAGATCCGAGTTTAGTCGCGAGACTTGACCCTCGTGATCCGCAATACGTCGTTCAGCAGCGTTAAACGCCTGTGACTGAACGGACGAAGGTAAGGCAGCCACGAGTAGTTGGGCGAGATCGCCTCTCCTATCGGGCGCCGCCTGCACTAATGGATGCGGGTGGGAATCAACGCTTCCTTGTTGGAAGGTTGCTTGCCCACCGCTCCATGAGGCAAGGGTATCAGATCCTCGTCCAATGGAAAGGTTACCCGAAGAGTTTTGACTCTTGGGAACCGATCGATACCCTACGTATTGATGTGCCCGGCTTAGTGGTTGCCTATGAAAAGGAGCACCAGCTGAGGCCTCTTCGCTAGTCTCAAATGGACTAGCAGAAGTAACGTTGTGAGAAGAAACAGGAGGTACAGTACCGCCCATGCTTTCTTTCACACGCAAACGGGCGAAATTAATTCGCTGCGACCGCTTTTTCATCGCATCGGAATGCGGATAAATACGGCGCAGGAATCCCACCTCGTATTGGTCGGGCGTTTCATTTGAACGCAACACGACCGGGATCAGGAAAATACGCCCAAGCATTTTCCCCTGAGCCCTCCATAATTAAATGACGCCATTATAATTATGTGCATCTACAAGAGCGCGCTCTAGGAGCGACGCTCTTGGCTCGTTTAAACGAAACCATTAAGATGGAGGAGCATCAATGATCTGCCACCCGTCACATAGTCACGTTCTAAACTAGATTGTTACACCGACTGAGCACGTTCACGTGTCGTCGGCGGAGCTTTAGGCTCCGAATCCTCTATGTCAGAACCATTATGGATTATGGTCTGAGCATAAGGCGTTGTGATCATACCCAAAGGGAGAAGCGGCTGCGCCTTTATGGGCAGCGCTCTCATTATCTGTGTCGCTGCGCTTTCCAGCGCAGACGACGAGACAGCATTCGTAAATGTTGCTGTCTCCATGTTCTGAGCCATGATAGAAGTTAGATGAGCAATAATGCGAAATCATCATTCCTCATGAGCTCGTTGTCCGCATCACAACTATGATGTGACGGCAACGGTGTCACTCATTGTAGTCGACAATGAGCGACGAATCAGTATGCTCACTGTTAAAGTGGGATCCCCGCTAACGCGACAGCAGCAGTAGCTTTTGGCAATTCGACTAAGGCATAAGACGCGGCCAGCGAAATAACGCGGCGCGTGCGCTCAGTTTGAGGTTAAGTTGGCGTCTTCGCAGACGTCCCACCAACGTGGCCTCTATTAGGTGGCATCTTTGGCGCCGTGTATGTAAATACAGGTCGCTAGAGTGATTGAGTGAACAAGCGGCGCGTAGAGCTGCTCGAAGTTCCTCTCTCCTCTTTGATAAATTTAAAATGTAAATTCGTTCTTAAAGGGGGGGATGGTGTAACGGGCTAAAGTTGCCCTACTGATACACAGTCCCCGTTAAGTACACTTGGTGTACTTAAGGGTATGGTCAATTACTAAATAATAGTAATTAGACCCAGCACTCAGGTGTGGTGCACATTTGTGACCAACCCTTGTGTATGTGATGCACATGGATGCATTCACATTAGGTGGGATGACGGCTAGCGTCATCCGTTACGCGAGGTATCTAGAAAGATACGCTAGCAATACATATTAAGTGTTATCGATAGAGATGACATTTTGATTGGTAAAAATAGGTATGTATATTAAATACGATTAAATATAAATCAGTCTGAAAACTAATTCTTGCTTGATTAGTGCGCAGAAGGAGCCGAGTTTACCGCTCCCGTGACGACACTTAATCAAAGTACTTAGTGACTTGGGCGAAGTTGCTAATGCGCCCACCACAACCACCTCACTGCACGCAAGAGAAGCCAGTTAAACCACTTCCTCGCTGTGCTAGAGTGTGGGTCTATGTAGAGCGTGGCCGCATTACGACGTGCCCGCCTTCAAGTGAGCTCGCTGTGCCAGGGTATGTGGTTAATAAGAGCGTGGCCGCATTAAGACGTGCCCGCCTACACACCCTTATGCCAAAATTTCAGGTTACTAATGAATTACATTTAGGCTGGATTAACGAGCTTTGATTGGCTGGACTATATTTCCCTTTATTTAAATACATGACGGAACGGTTGCAATGGAAAAGGTTGTACTTCATACCATTCCGTGTTGCCGTACCCTACCACTTCCATTTTCTAACACTACAGTACTGAGGCATGTTAGTCACAAACTTTGGTTATCATAATGCAAGCACATGTTGTAACGGGGCACTACGACTTGTACTGCTTTAGTACAAGTCCACTTCGCACTGCTTCAGTTGCGACTGGTGCCTTTCGTTACTTCACGTACACTAGTACGTGCAGAGAAGGACTACTCTTTAAGATAACTAACTTAAGAGGATTAAATGAAAACTGTGTTAATATAATTAAGTTTCCGTTTTTTCTATCTATTAATGCTAGCTTAGTTATGAACTAATACTAAACATGCAATTGAAATCATATCTGTCTCTCTTCGTTTTACGTTTACAGCTAATTAGTCTGCGGGATAAATAGATATAACGGCTTATACCTATTTATGGATAAGATTTCCGAGCATTACTATAGAAAGTAATATTCTCCAAATATGTCTACCTTTAAGATCATATATTAATTACCAACCTTAAGTGTCAATTACATGTAACGATACACCCCGTTACATCACCCCTCCCTCAAACGACAATAACTTTGACTGTCATTGGATGGAGTGGTCACTATGTGACATCTTAATTTTTAAAACGATGACGATTGGTCAGAACCATCATTTTAAATTTCATCGCATGAAGAACAAATTCATGCGGGGTGCTGATAGTGCGGCACCTTCGAATGCGGTTCGTGCAGCTGGGGAAGGGCTTGCATCTCTGTTGAGATGCGGGATGCGATTGACATTTTGCAATCGATTTACACGCGCCAGGGGCGCGTGATTTCGGTGGGCCTTCTGAACCATTGGATGGGTCTCGTCATACTGACGGACGAGGCCCATACGTCAGCAACCAGCTGGGAACGAGGCTCCCAGCTGTCTTGTGAAGGTGGATAACCGCGCCAGCGAACAAGATAACTCGTTCGCTGCCCCTTTACATCACGGTGGTTCTGGATACGTTCCACAAGGAAACGTTGACATTGTGGGAATCCACCAATGGTTGTGGTGGAGGAGGGAAAATTAGATCCGAACCGTATGTCGGATCTAATGTCGAGGATAGACAAAATCGATCACTTCCTCCGTGATTTGGAGGAGGATATTAACACGAGCGCGGCAAGCGTCGCCCGTTGGAGCAGACGGTGCAGGCTCACCATATCGAGCGATTGGAAGACCGTTCTAAGAGTGCGTTCTCCATGTTGGAGTACGAACTGAAGTATCGTGCTGTTCGCGATCACAAGAATCTTTTGGAATTCTTGAAAAGGGTGGTCAAATCCGTCCTCGGAAGAAGCCGCGTACTGATGGTACGGGCGGAGCCGACCCACGTAAAACGTAGGATGCGTTTGCATCCTACGTGGCAATTCTGTTGTGCACGTATTGCCTCTGCGATGCATTGCACGGAAAGGCCAAATAAACTTGGGTAGTAGTTTACTGCTACCCATATTAGTGACTGAACACTTAGGTTGGTTAACAATAGAGAGCAGCACTAGATCATTAATTTTAAATTAATAAACATTTGCTCTTCCATGTTTGTCTGCATTCCGTTTCTGTCGGTCCACTGCGTTAGCAATATAATTCTGAGCGAAACGGATTATTGATTCTCGACTTAACGGATATTCTTTTGCTGACTCATTTGTTTTGTCTTTTTCAGTACGTTTGTGCGTACGGCCATGAGATTTTTCTCATCTTCGATGTCGATTTCTTCGACATCGACATCACTCGCGTCGTTGTTAACTTCGACGCGTGATGAGCATGAGTCAGAAGTGGTTCTGCTCGTGCGAGTCCACCCCCCCTTATAAACTAGAGGATCCTTCTAATTGGGTGGGTATACGAGGATAACGTAAGCCACTCACGAAGAGCGGTGTATGCGCTGAAGGCGCATGCACCGTATTATTGATAACGAATTCGACCATCAATAAAAACTCGCTCCAATTCGGATACGATTAACGTAACCTCGAAGTATCTTTTCGAGGACGCGATTTACGCGTTCTGTTTGACAATCTACTTCTGGGTGATCAGAGGTTGACATAGTCAGCCGAGTTCCGGGAGATCGGAACAAGGATTGCTTAAACTCCGCCGTGAATCGTGGATATCTATCCGAGACTAGTTCACGGGTTAACCCATGGAGATTAAATACCGTGTCGATAAAGACACGGGCACAACTCGGAGCCGTAATCGACTCTGGTACTGCAGCAAGATGTACCATCTTGCTGAATCTGTCTACAAAAACAAGGATCCCATTGTTTTTGTTATCGTCTTTGGGAAATCCGAAGACAAAGTCCATAGATACGGACTGGCAACACTCTACCGGAAGTGGGAGAGGTTGGCGAGGTGCACGGAATGAAGGGTAGGCTTCACCCGTTGACATACCTCGCAAGCACGAATGTACTTGCGCACAACTGATACTGGCGTGGCCAGTTAAAGTCGCGACTTACTGTGAGGTAAGTCATCTCACGTCCACGATGCCCATTTGTTGGTGCATCGTGACACTCATACATGATACGCAAGCGCAAATCGTTGTGAGTTGGGACGACGACACGTGGAGTGTCGCCGGTAACGGCTGTGTAATACAATAAGCCGTTACGTGTTGTGTATCGATCGGATGACGATCGATATAAAGCCGGTAGATCTTTAAAAGATTTATCGGATGGATTTCTTAAATTATCCATCAGACAAAGAAGATCCTTATCTTCTTTATAGGCTTTCTTTATGTCATCAATTAAGGTTGATGACGGAACACTCGTTGTGAGTGTCGCAACAGTGCACTGTTGGAGTGCACTGCCGACTCGAAATCGGGTTGGCGTGATAACACATCAGCGACGACATTAAGTCGTCCTGGTTTATATTCGACGGAGAAGTTATACTCCGCGAAGAAGGATAGCCACCTCGCCATTCTTTGCGAGAGGTGTGGGCTATTGACGGCCGTGCGTAATGACGCATGGTCCGTATATACGATTAACGGTCTATCTCCGACGAAATAGACCCTAAATTTAGCAATGCATATTTTATGGCAAGCAGGTCCTTGCTATGCACTGGATTATTGCGTTCAGCTGGTTGCAGTTGGAGCGGTTGGTAACAGACGACGCGCACCGCGCCGTCTGTATCGTATTGCATTAACGCGCAGCCGATTGCGAAATCGCTGGCGTCACAGATCACATGAAATGGTCTGTCTTGATCTGCAATCGGAATGTTGGGCGATTGCATCAAGCTTGGCTTGGTACTTTTAAACGAACGCTGACAATTAGCGTTCCATAACCATTTCTCGTCTTTTTTCTAGAGACGAGAGAGATGAACTGTCATCTCTGCAGAATTGCGAGAGTACTTGTGCAAGTACGCCGCTAGACCAAGGAACTTTCTAAGTCCCTTGACATCGACTGGAACTGGC
>NC_090622.1:3128614-3133668 GCF_004359215.1 Bremia lactucae | reverse complement strand
GTTGTACTAACGACCGTACCACAAGTGAGGCCATCGCACTCACTCGTAGTACATCCACACGCTTGTGGACGCTCCAAGACGTTCATCAGATGGCCATCTGATGAACAAGTGGCAGGCATCTTTACGGATCGATGCTGCCAGCTGATCCTTGGCTCGTATTTTCTGAGCCAAGGTAAACCTAGGATGACATCAAATTTGTCATCCAAATCCAGTACGATGAAATCATCATCATACTGTAAATCTCTTAACGTGTAGTGAAATTTCACTACGCGTTTCATTACTGTTATCGATGCGCCTGTCGCTAGACGCACCGTCATCCTCGTTGGAGGGATGTCGCGCTCAATATATTTGAGCCTACTACCCTCTAGTGACTGGCGACAAATAAAGTTATTCGACGCTCCGCAGTCCACTAGGGCTTTAAGTGACAAAGTATTTGTCACTTCTAACTTCAAAAAGATGAGGGACACCTCATCACCAGGTGCAGAGACGCATAATGATTGTGTGTCTGGAGCAACTTTAGTCAAGAGATTTGCAAATTCTCTTGAGGTTGCTGGATCAGTAGGGCGTTGCGCCCCTACTGACCCCGTCCGATTTTTGACGGTCCACCTCGCTGTTGCGATTTTGCAACAACGTCGGTCCCGGCACCGTTGCCCTTTTTGGCATACGGTCCAAAATTACGTTCAGTACCTTTCGGTGGTGGACGTGGGGAACTACACTAATGAGCATAGTGTCCCAATTTATGGCAGCGATGGCATTTCTGCAATCGCTTATTGTTCGGAAAGCGAGGTCTCTCGCTTTCGACGTAAGAAAGGTCCATGGGTTCTGGACCTCCTAACTCGTGTCGCCTTGGTGGACGATATGATGACGAACTAGCTTGAGCCTGTCTCAAGCTAAAGTCCTCCTGTTCCGCAACGGATATTGCTTCTTCAAGCGTATCCAGTTCCAAGCGGAACAGGTGGGTCTATACGGGACCATCCGTAAGACCTTGCATGAACACCGTAATCATGGTGTGCTCATGAACTGGGTAATTTGTAATGCAACTCGCTAATCGTATGTGCTGGGCAAATGCGTGAACATCACGCTTGCCTTGCTTGAGTTTCAGAAGCTCTGAACGAGCTCTGAACTCAGCCTTAGGCGGTTCAAATGTCTGTTTTGAGCCGGGATTAAAAGCCTCTAGCGACCCAAAGACATATGGGTCGCGCAACTTAAGGCCCAATGCCTAAGTTTTGGCACGACCTGTCAGATTTGATGGAGCGAATACGACTTTCATTTGCTCGTTGATGATGTGACACGCCCTTATGGCATCGTCCAACTCGACAAACCATCTCAAGAGGGAGTCTTCTTCGACTCCCCTATACTTAGAGATGTCAATCTTTAAAGTTTCGGGACGACGCGTTTGCGTCATCCCAGGTACAGGGTCTGTACCTGTTGTAGGCCCAACAGTTCCGCCTGTTGAGAGCCTTGCTGAATCAGCAAGGCTACTTTTTCCTTCATCTCGTCAAGTTCATGTTGTATGAACTTGGCGATGGTTGAATGGAGGGCATCTCTGTCTAAGTTTGACAGCAATGCCAGGATTGCATCGTTTCCTACGGTCGAACTCATTCGTTCAACCGCACTCCTTTCTATATCACTTAGAAAGGAGAAGCTTTCAGGGGGAACATGATGCGTATTCCCACTATCATCTATTATGTCCATGTTAGATGTGGGAAATGTGGTCCTTGGACGGACTACAAAGTGCTACCAGGTGTAACGGGGCACTATGACTTGTACTGTTTCAGTTCAAGTCCACTTCGCACTGCTTCAGTTGCGAGTGCTGCCCTACGTTAATTGACGTACACTGTACGTGCAGAGGAAGATTTCTCTTAAGGGAGTTAGCTTAAGAGGGTAAAGTAAAAACTGTATAGAATATTATGAAGTGTCTCTTGTTCTATCTTTGTAAATGCTAACTTAATTATAATCTAATACTAAACATGTAAATGAATTCTTATCTCTATCTTATCTGTGACTCTCTCTTTGATTACTCCTACAGCTGATTAGTCTGGAATAAATAGGTATAATGGTCTTTACCTATTTATGGATAAGATTCTGAATGTTACTATATAAAGTAATATCTTCCAAATATTATCTACCTTTTCGATAATATATTAATAAACAACCTTTAAGTGTTAATTTCATGTAACGATACACCCCGTTACAGCCACGCTCTACTTAGACACACACCCTAGCACTATGGGGGATTTCAGCTCAGGGCCTCCTTCGCGGGTTGGCAGGGCGGTTATCCATTGGTAGGTTGCTCATCTGCTTCTTAGCCTATCTCCGGCGCTCCGCAGATATCGATCTACGAACCTCCCGGTCCTAGTTTCCAGTGCTAAACCATTCGGCCACTGAGGTCGGTACACACCGTTACATAGAGCGTGGCTGCTATAGTAGCACCAGCCGAAAGCTGTCAAGTGTAATTCAATTTCGACATTTGATAATTCACTTAAGTAACCACGCAAAATAATACAGAAACCCCCGACAAAAGACGCTTTTAATATGACATGAATTGCGTTGCTTGAGAGCGTAAATCGGAAGCGAGGACATTTAATCTATTAAGGTTGTGTGTGTTTGCAAAAGTGTCAAATATTTTTTCTGATTACTTATTTTTGAAGATGAACTAATTGTTGGGTGTAAACGAAATGGGGTTACCCTTTTATCAAGTCTTTTCAAAGCAGTCGAGAAACCTCTAGCAGCACGCGGTAAGGAGTCTCGAAGACGCTGTGCTATTTAAGGATATTCAAGAGCTGTATTAAAGAACTTAATGAATTGATAAAGCCGCTAAGCATAATAAAAACCTTTTGAAAATGAAGTGACGCAAATAATTCCCTAGGCCTTGTGCAATGCCTCCGTGACGGCGTCCTTGTTTCCCACTGGTTTAGAAGAGACCATATCAACGAAGGCCTGCATATCGAGGATGCGTCGGAGGGATTCCACAAGATCTTGACCAGGTGGATCCGTCTTCACCTCGTTTAGTACCCTCAATACTTGCTCGCGTATTGCTATATCTTGGGCGGTGTCTCCTGACGCCTTTTCTAGAAGTTCTTTCCAGTAAAGGTTGTAGTATCGCAGCCATTGCAGAAGCGTCTCGGGATCAAGAATTTGGTCAGTGTTTTCACTAATTAACTTATTTAGATACAAGTGGGGCTCCAATTTGTCTTTTGAAAACCTTTCCAAATTTAAAAGGTCATTGACAAATGTTCCGTGAAGCTTCTCCACTATCTCTCCAGGAACAGCTCCAGCAACAGGCTCAAGAAACCATTCGTTCAGCTCTTCTTTCGACAGTATGCTATATGTTTCGACATAGTGTAGCACATTATACGGGAGCACCTCTTCCTCAAAGAAGTCGGATGGCAATGGTCGAAATTCTTCTGGCATCCATTTCGAGACGCTAGGGAGAAGATTCGCCAACACGCGTTGTCGGTCGTCAAGATCGAATTTGACTTGTTTTAATGCCCCAAAAAACGCGTCGGGGTTCTTTGCGATGATTTTACAAACGTTGTCGTTCCCGTTGTCGTCCGAAAGTCGCCGCATCAGCACTTGAAGCGTGACTTTTTTCGTGTTTGAATCGCTCGATTTTAGAAGAACAGCAGCTAATTCGTGGGCCTCGGTGGACTTTTCGAAATGAATAAGAAGGACGTTCGAGACCATTTCATTGTAGGCGTCTTTGTCGGCCTGACTAAAACGTGCGCGAGCACGCATTGTCGAAGTTAGCCACGAATCAAGTTGATGCAATTCGGTGGGCTTGTCGTTGAGATGGGGAAAAAAGTCTTTGAATGACTTTGTGAAAGATTCGAGCAAAGGCAGAGGTTCGATCCTCTCTTCTGCGACTGTAGAGTCACTTTGCCGCGGGCTTGTCGCAGATTTATCAACAGACGCGGGAACGAAACCCGTGGCGTTGCTGGCCGCAAAGGGACGAGAGAGAGCGCCGTCGTCTGGGCGCAGGAATTGCCCGTTGCTTACAAAAAGCACGCTGCAAGCCCCAATGGCACCGAGAAGCAGATTCATGAGGGCGTTTCGAGTGTCCGCGTGCCTCACCGCAATTGTGAATGTGATCCAAGTACGGACGTTCTCCCTTTGTGGAGACAATAAATCCTCTCGTGTTGAAGTTGCTAAAGCTAAAGCGCAGAACGGATCGCCTCATTGAGTTCAGACAAAGATCATTTGCAACATTGGCAAGAGGATCGGAGATGAGTGGCTACGAAACAAGTTTCGCGGTGTTCTGCAATCCAGATGGTTGAACTGTATAGTCAATATAGAAGCTTCAACATCGTCACTTTACAACCAACTGATTCTGCTATATTTAAATACCAAATAAATGCAAGTTGCGTCGGAAAAGGGCAACATCAGCCCCTCGTTCGACATACATAACTTTTCGTTAAATGGACAGTGACTTGTATCAGCCGCCCAGATTTTGGTGCACTGACTCTCGAGGGAGAAGCTCTGCCATCAAGGGACGTGTACATTAAAGTCTCACAGCGATCAATCAACGCATACAGCCCTGCTCTATCGATCCAGTAGAAGCTGTACTAAGATACCCTCGCAGTCTTGTGTTCATTCACCTCTTTGTGAATTTAAATCTTGTGGCTTGGTTGTCATGACTAGTGCTTTACTATGACCCGCCACGCGCTCGAACAAACTTGAAGTTTAACGCGAGCCAGTGACAGAACCTTTTTATATGTTCTGCAATGTGATAAAAAACACGACAGAGACGCAACCTTCAAGTTGTGAATAAATAAAAACTACAGATTAATAATCACAACATAAGATTTTTTCATGGTATGAGCATTCCATTACATCTCAAAAATTAACAATTATTCCTTTAAAATCGTCTTTAGATCCCCCTTTTGGCCTTTTGGTCCCTAAATTTGCATTTGAAACGGTATAGCCACACACTCTTACCTATCTTCCTCTATGTTTATGAGAGTAGCTGAATGTAGCAACTTCTTCGCAACTAGATTCCTATTGAGAAACCTTTATGTAGGCCCTCCCAGCTTTAGTAGCTTGAAATGTAACGG
>NC_090622.1:3127008-3128514 GCF_004359215.1 Bremia lactucae | reverse complement strand
CTAACTCATCTATCAGAATGAGCCCTCTCATTCGAAGGCTCATAGTCAGCCGCCTGACGTTTATCAGGCGACTATTCTATTCTCCCCGAGTCGGCCATTTCGTCCGACTCGCATTCGGAGTCGACCTCCAAAGAGGGGTCGCATTCACGTGGTGTATCACCACGTGCACCACACACATTTAGAGTTGCGGGAGAAGATTACACTACGGCGGACGGAACGTCTGCCGCAAGAGACAATAATGCAACGCCCGCAGCTGCATGAACCGCAGCCGAAAGCGCCGCACTATTCGCATACCGCATGGACTTGTTTATCATGCTATAAAATTTAAAATGATTAATCTGACCAATCAACATCATTCTTAATTAAGTGTTCACATAGTGACCACTATATCCAATGACAGTCGGGGTGATTGTCGTTTTTAAGGGAGGGGTGATGTAACGGGGTGTATCGTTAAATGAAATTTCATTTGAAGGTTTATAACTAATATATTATTTAAAAGGTAGATACTATTTGGAGGATATTACTTTATATAGTAATGCTCAGAAATCTTATCCATAAATAGGTATAGGCCATTATATCTATTTATCCCGCAGACTAATCAGCTGTAGTTGTAATTAAAAGAGAGAGACAGATAAGATAAGATTTCTATTGCATGTCTAGTATTAGTTTATAATTAAGTTAGCATTAACAGATAGAAAGAAGAGATACTGAAGTATATTAATACAATTTTCATTTAACCCTCTTTAAGTTAGTTGTCATAAAGAGAAGTTTTCCTCTGCACGTACTAGTGTACGTGAAATAACGTAAGGCACCACTCGCAACCGAAGCAGTGCGAAGTGGAGTTGTAAAAAGTAGTAAAAGTCGTGGTGCCCCGTTACAATCAGAAGGGTTTGACCCAAAATGCTCTGGCGAACCGCCAATAGTGTCACTATTGAAACTCAGTATGGTGCCACCTCGGCCGACGATACTCGGTGGACTTAGACATGCCACTCCACGTATCTCAAGGATATTGCGCCCTTGATGACTCAGCCTTAGTGGAACGGGCTAAAGTTGCCCTAATGTTACACAGTCCTCGTTAAGTACACTTGGTGTACTTAACGAGATGGTCAATCACTAAATAAAAATAATTAGACTCACGCACTCGGGTGTGGTGCACATTTTTGACCACTCCTTGTGTATGTGATGCACATGGGTGCATTCACATTAGGAGGGATGACGCCCAGCGTCATCCGTGATGACGGCTAGCGTCATCCGTTACGCGAGGTATCTAGAAAGATACGCTCGCAATACATTTTAAATGTTATCTAAAGAGATAACATTTTAATTGGTAAAAATAGGTATTTGTATTAATACGATTAAATATAAATCAGTCTGAAAACTACTTCCTACTAGGTAAGTGCGCACGAGGAGCCGGATTACCGCTCCCGTGACGACACTTAACCAGAGTACTTAGTGCGTTGGGTGAGCTCGCTAACGCGCCCACCGCAACTACCTCACTGCACGCAA
>NC_090622.1:3088318-3111024 GCF_004359215.1 Bremia lactucae | reverse complement strand
AGAGTTTCGGGACGACGCGTTTGCGTCATCCCAGGTACAGGGGTCTGTACCTGTTGTAATCTCAACAGTTCCGCCTGTTGAGAGCCTTGCTGATTCAGCAAGGCTACTTTTTCCTTCATCTCGTCAAGTTCATGTTGTATGAACTTGGCGACGGTTGAATGGAGGGCATCTCTGTCTAAGTTGGACAGTAATGCCAGGATTGCATCGTTTCCTACGGTCGAACTCATTCGTTCAACCGCACTCCTTTCTATATCACTTAGAAAGGAGTAGCTTTCAGGGGAAACGTGATGCGTATTCCCACTATCATCTAACATGTCCATGTTAGATGTGGGAAATGTGGTCCTTGGACGGACTACAAAGTGCTACCAGGTGTAACGGGGCACTATGACTTGTACTGTTTCAGTTCAAGTCCACTTCGCACTGCTTCAGTTGCGAGTGCTGCCCTACGTTAATTGACGTACACTGTACGTGCAGAGGAAGATTTCTCTTAAGGGAGTTAGCTTAAGAGGGTAAAGTAAAAACTGTATAGAATATTATGAAGTGTCTCTTGTTCTATCTTTGTAAATGCTAACTTAATTATAATCTAATACTAAACATGTAAATGAATTCTTATCTCTATCTTATCTGTGACTCTCTCTTTGATTACTCCTACAGCTGATTAGTCTGGAATAAATAGGTATAATGGTCTTTACCTATTTATGGATAAGATTCTGAATGTTACTATATAAAGTAATATCTTCCAAATATTATCTACCTTTTCGATAATATATTAATAAACAACCTTTAAGTGTTAATTTCATGTAACGATACACCCCGTTACAGCCACGCTCTACTTAGACACACACCCTAGCACTATGGGGGATTTCAGCTCAGGGCCTCCTTCGCGGGTTGGCAGGGCGGTTATCCATTGGTAGGTTGCTCATCTGCTTCTTAGCCTATCTCCGGCGCTCCGCAGATATCGATCTACGAACCTCCCGGTCCTAGTTTCCAGTGCTAAACCATTCGGCCACTGAGGTCGGTACACACCGTTACATAGAGCGTGGCTGCTATAGTAGCACCAGCCGAAAGCTGTCAAGTGTAATTCAATTTCGACATTTGATAATTCACTTAAGTAACCACGCAAAATAATACAGAAACCCCCGACAAAAGACGCTTTTAATATGACATGAATTGCGTTGCTTGAGAGCGTAAATCGGAAGCGAGGACATTTAATCTATTAAGGTTGTGTGTGTTTGCAAAAGTGTCAAATATTTTTTCTGATTACTTATTTTTGAAGATGAACTAATTGTTGGGTGTAAACGAAATGGGGTTACCCTTTTATCAAGTCTTTTCAAAGCAGTCGAGAAACCTCTAGCAGCACGCGGTAAGGAGTCTCGAAGACGCTGTGCTATTTAAGGATATTCAAGAGCTGTATTAAAGAACTTAATGAATTGATAAAGCCGCTAAGCATAATAAAAACCTTTTGAAAATGAAGTGACGCAAATAATTCCCTAGGCCTTGTGCAATGCCTCCGTGACGGCGTCCTTGTTTCCCACTGGTTTAGAAGAGACCATATCAACGAAGGCCTGCATATCGAGGATGCGTCGGAGGGATTCCACAAGATCTTGACCAGGTGGATCCGTCTTCACCTCGTTTAGTACCCTCAATACTTGCTCGCGTATTGCTATATCTTGGGCGGTGTCTCCTGACGCCTTTTCTAGAAGTTCTTTCCAGTAAAGGTTGTAGTATCGCAGCCATTGCAGAAGCGTCTCGGGATCAAGAATTTGGTCAGTGTTTTCACTAATTAACTTATTTAGATACAAGTGGGGCTCCAATTTGTCTTTTGAAAACCTTTCCAAATTTAAAAGGTCATTGACAAATGTTCCGTGAAGCTTCTCCACTATCTCTCCAGGAACAGCTCCAGCAACAGGCTCAAGAAACCATTCGTTCAGCTCTTCTTTCGACAGTATGCTATATGTTTCGACATAGTGTAGCACATTATACGGGAGCACCTCTTCCTCAAAGAAGTCGGATGGCAATGGTCGAAATTCTTCTGGCATCCATTTCGAGACGCTAGGGAGAAGATTCGCCAACACGCGTTGTCGGTCGTCAAGATCGAATTTGACTTGTTTTAATGCCCCAAAAAACGCGTCGGGGTTCTTTGCGATGATTTTACAAACGTTGTCGTTCCCGTTGTCGTCCGAAAGTCGCCGCATCAGCACTTGAAGCGTGACTTTTTTCGTGTTTGAATCGCTCGATTTTAGAAGAACAGCAGCTAATTCGTGGGCCTCGGTGGACTTTTCGAAATGAATAAGAAGGACGTTCGAGACCATTTCATTGTAGGCGTCTTTGTCGGCCTGACTAAAACGTGCGCGAGCACGCATTGTCGAAGTTAGCCACGAATCAAGTTGATGCAATTCGGTGGGCTTGTCGTTGAGATGGGGAAAAAAGTCTTTGAATGACTTTGTGAAAGATTCGAGCAAAGGCAGAGGTTCGATCCTCTCTTCTGCGACTGTAGAGTCACTTTGCCGCGGGCTTGTCGCAGATTTATCAACAGACGCGGGAACGAAACCCGTGGCGTTGCTGGCCGCAAAGGGACGAGAGAGAGCGCCGTCGTCTGGGCGCAGGAATTGCCCGTTGCTTACAAAAAGCACGCTGCAAGCCCCAATGGCACCGAGAAGCAGATTCATGAGGGCGTTTCGAGTGTCCGCGTGCCTCACCGCAATTGTGAATGTGATCCAAGTACGGACGTTCTCCCTTTGTGGAGACAATAAATCCTCTCGTGTTGAAGTTGCTAAAGCTAAAGCGCAGAACGGATCGCCTCATTGAGTTCAGACAAAGATCATTTGCAACATTGGCAAGAGGATCGGAGATGAGTGGCTACGAAACAAGTTTCGCGGTGTTCTGCAATCCAGATGGTTGAACTGTATAGTCAATATAGAAGCTTCAACATCGTCACTTTACAACCAACTGATTCTGCTATATTTAAATACCAAATAAATGCAAGTTGCGTCGGAAAAGGGCAACATCAGCCCCTCGTTCGACATACATAACTTTTCGTTAAATGGACAGTGACTTGTATCAGCCGCCCAGATTTTGGTGCACTGACTCTCGAGGGAGAAGCTCTGCCATCAAGGGACGTGTACATTAAAGTCTCACAGCGATCAATCAACGCATACAGCCCTGCTCTATCGATCCAGTAGAAGCTGTACTAAGATACCCTCGCAGTCTTGTGTTCATTCACCTCTTTGTGAATTTAAATCTTGTGGCTTGGTTGTCATGACTAGTGCTTTACTATGACCCGCCACGCGCTCGAACAAACTTGAAGTTTAACGCGAGCCA
The DNA here is from genome assembly GCF_004359215.1 of Bremia lactucae. Taxonomy (NCBI): domain Eukaryota; phylum Oomycota; class Peronosporomycetes; order Peronosporales; family Peronosporaceae; genus Bremia; species Bremia lactucae. Next base: position 3,107,703 of record NC_090622.1, on the reverse strand, counting down.
GTGACAGAACCTTTTTATATGTTCTGCAATGTGATAAAAAACACGACAGAGACGCAACCTTCAAGTTGTGAATAAATAAAAACTACAGATTAATAATCACAACATAAGATTTTTTCATGGTATGAGCATTCCATTACATCTCAAAAATTAACAATTATTCCTTTAAAATCGTCTTTAGATCCCCCTTTTGGCCTTTTGGTCCCTAAATTTGCATTTGAAACGGTATAGCCACACACTCTTACCTATCTTCCTCTATGTTTATGAGAGTAGCTGAATGTAGCAACTTCTTCGCAACTAGATTCCTATTGAGAAACCTTTATGTAGGCCCTCCCAGCTTTAGTAGCTTGAAATGTAACGGGGTGTATCGTTACATAAAATTAACACTTAAGGTTGTTAATTAAAATAATATCTAAAAGGTAGAGAATATTTGGAGAATATTACTTTCTATAGTAATGCTCGGAAATCTTATCCATAAATAAGTATAAGCCGTTATATCTATTTATCCCGCAGACTAATTAGCTGTAAACGTAAACAAAGAGAGAAAAAGATAAGATTTCAATTGCGTGTTTAGTATTAGTTTATAATTAAGTTAGCATTAACAGAAAGAAAGAAGAAGAAACTTAATTATATTATTACAGTTTTCATTTAACCCTCTTCAAGGTAGTTGTATTCTTCCGCTGCACGTATTAGTGTACATTAAGTGACGTAAGGCACCACACGCAACTGAAGCAGTCCGAAGTGGACTTGTTCTGAAGCAGTACAAGTCGTGGTGCCCCGTTACATGAAAGGCCTGCAAAAAGATTGTTTAATATGTGTAACGGGGCACTACTGACTTGTACTGCTTCAGTACAAGTCCACTTTGCACTTCCTCCATGCAAGTGGTGCCTCACGTCATTTCACGTACACTAGTACGTGCAGAGGAAGACTGTAGACGGGCACGTCGTAATGCGGCCACGCTCTTCTTAGACACACACCCTAGTACAGAGAGGAAGCGGTTTAACCAGCTTCTCTTGCGTGCAGTGAGGTAGTTGGTGGGCGCGTTAGCGACCTCACCCAACGCACTAAGTACTCTGTTAAGTGTCGTCACGGGAGCGGTAATCCGAATCCTTCTGCGCACTTTCCAAGAAGGAAGTAGTTTTCAGACTGAGTTTTAATTTAATCGTATTAAATACACATACCTATTTCTACCAATCAAAATGTCATCTCTATCGATAACACTTATATGTATTGCGAGCGTATTTTTCTCCTCGCGTAACGGATAACGCTAGCCGTCATCTCTCCTAATGTGAATGCACCCATGTGCATCATATACACAAGGGTTGGTCACAAATGTGTACCACACCCGAGTGCTGGGTCTAATTACTATAATTTAGTAATTGACCATCCCCTTAAGTACACCAAGTGTACTTAACGGGGAATGTGTAACATAAGGGCAACTTTAGCCCGTTACACCATCCCCCCCTTTAAGAACGAATTTACATTCTTAAATTCGTCAAAGTGCGCTGAATAGCGCAGCAACACAGATAATGAGAGCGCTGCCCATAAAGGCGCAGCTGCTTCTCCGATGGGTATGATCACAACGCCCTATGCTCAGACCATAATCCATAATGGTTCTGACATAGAGGATTCGGAGCCTAAAGCTCCGCCGACGACACGTGAACGTGCTCAGTCGGTGTCACAATCCAGTTTAGAACGTGGCTATGTGACGGGTGGCAGATCATTGATGCTCCTCCATCTTAATGGTTTCGTTTAAACGAGCCAAGAGCGTCGCTCCTAGAGCGCGCTCTTGTAGATGCACATAATTATAATGGCGTCATTTAATTATGGTGGGCTCTGGGGAAAATGCTTGGGCGTATTTTCCTGATCCCGGTCGTGTTGCGTTCAAATGAAACGCCCGACCAATACGAGGTGGAATTCCTGCGCCGTATTTATCCGCATTCCGATGCGATGAAACAGCGGTCGCAGCGAATTAATTTCGCCCGTTTGCGTGTGAAAGAAATCATGGGCGGTACAGTACCCCCTGTTTCTTCTCACTACGCTACTTCTGCTAGTCCATTTGAGACTAGCGAAGTGGCCTCAGCTGGTGCTCCTTTTCATAGGCAGCAACCAAGCCGGGCACATCAATACGTAGGGTATCGAACGGTTCCCAAGAGTCAAAACTCTTCGGGTAACCTTTCCATTGGACGAGGATCTGATACCCTTGCCTCATGGAGCGGTGGGCAAGCAACCTTCCAACAAGGAAGCGTTGATTCCCACCCGCATCCATTAGTGCAGGCGGTGGCCGATAGGAGTGGCGATCTCGCCCAACTACTCGTGGCTGCCTTACCTTCGTCCGTACAGTCACAGGCGTTTAGCGCTGCTGAACGACGTATTGCGGATCACGAGGGTCAAGTCTCGCGACTAACCTCGGATCTCGTTAATATCCGAGCGAAGGCTCGTCAGGGGTTAAGAACGCCTGAAGACTCGCTTGGACCTCTTTCAGTGGATAATGCTGAGGGATCCGCGTTAACTCGCGTGATGTCCCTTTATATCCAAGTCATGTTCGTGGTGGGAGGCATCGGTCCGATAGCTTTTCGCCTTCACCGTCCCCCTCACCTGAACGACGCTCGACTCACAGTCGGCGTCACCATCGGTCTCATTAGACGGATGAAGATATGTGACCTCATTCGGGTCTAAATACCGTTTCAGACGACCTGCGTAAAATACGGGGTGCGTCTTTATATACGGGGAAGGGTGAGCCTATAATTTAGGTCTCCAGCCTCTTCTACTACAGTAAAGGGCCCAATGAAACTCGGCAACAACTTCGTAGTACCTCCAGGTAGTACAGAAATTGCATCCTTATGTAGGGAAGCAGTACTTAATAGTACTTTTTCACCCACTCTAAAGCGTTCATTATTTTTGCGACCATTTCGGTCGGCATATTCCTTTTGCTTATCCTGTGCGCTTGCCATTGCGTCACGGACTTTACGTATGATGGCTAATCGCTCACCCACAAAGCGTTGAGCCTTATTAGCATCAAACTCGCCTATGATACCGCCAAGAGGTCGGTCATAAGGCGTTGTTCTATTGAATACTGCTAAACTGGCAGGGTCACTAGGGCAAGTTTCTGTCTTTGAGATGATACCCTCATGGGTCATCGTCATATTGACGAAACTATGTCCCTCTTTCGCACCGAGCATAGTGAGGAGCCCTCCCCCACTAAGACTCGGGCTGCGCACAAACGAGACTGGCGTCTGAGGATGGCGCAGTCCGTTAATATAAAACGGTGTCTCACCCGAACTGGCGTGGACACTGTTATTTTTAGCGAATTTCACAAAAGGCAATTGCTTGCTTGCTCCACTCTTTCGGAGTTGCTATAGTGCGCAAGACATCCGCCACGACGCGATTGGCACATTCTGTTTGGCCATCGGTCTGGGGATGATCTGCGGTCGACATGTGGAGCTTGCTACCTAGCAGCTCGAACACATGTCGCCAAAAACCAGACGTAAAACGTGGATCCCGGTCCAATACTATGGACTCGGACATCCCGTGTAGTCGGTAAACATGATCCAGGAACAAGAGAGCTGCCTCTTTGCCTGTGGTCGATGTTTTTCAAGGTGCTAAATGCACCATTTCGCTCAGTCTGTCTACAAAGACGACTAGCCTCGTCCGACCCGAATAACCACCATCTCAGATTAGTCTCCAGTCTGTAAGGCTCGGTTGCGCTCATCAATAGACATTTCGTCTAGTTCTAAGAGAGCATGTAACTAAGGGATTGCCGCAAGGCTAACTTCCCGTCAATGTTAACGGTTACACCATTTACACGCGTGTGTAATTGCTCACTCGTACCGCTTTGTGAGGATGTAAACCCTTCGCTTCCCCCCTGTCTTGGAGTGGAGACAATACGCCTCTTAGAGGCCGGACCATTTACGTCCCCAGATTTTCCAGCCTGAATTGGTTCTATACAAGACATGGTGTCTAATTTGACATCCGACAAGGAATTAGGTAACTCAACTTCCTTATCCAGCGAATGTTTACGTGTCGCTCTACGTGCATTAGAAGGGTTGACCCAAATTGCCCTGGCGAACCGGCAATAGTGTCACTATTGACACTCAGTATGATGCCACCTCAGCCGACCACACTCAGTGGACTTAGACGTGCCACTCCACGTATCTCAGGGATATTGCACCCTTGAGGTCCTGGCGAACTGCCAACAGTGTCACTAATGACGCTCAGTATGATGCCACCTCGACCGACCATACTCGGTGGAATTAGACGTGCCACTCCACGTATTTCAGGAATATTGCACCCTCGATGATTTGGCCTTAGGTCAACAATGCCTTCAGCATTCAGTAAATCGTTCTTACAGCGAGTGTTACTCGACGAAGTACGTGCCGTTCCCCTTATTTATGCTGAGTCGGGCTCAGAATTATTGTTTTAACATCGGAGTTTATTAACTTAGACATTTTAATGTCTAAAACACTGACAGACTATTCAATAATCCACGTCAATAGCGCTTTTGCTGCCTAGCAAAGGTCTGTTCATGACTCGCCAAAACTTTGCTAGGAACATTGCGCGTGACGCCTATGGTCTTAGACCTCCAATCATTCCATGGCTCATGGTGTTCTAGCTAGGCCATACCAAGGATAAATTTATATCTTGAATCCAAATCAAGGACGAGACAGCGTGCCATACTGTCAAAGGTCAGAAACTTTATACCTAAGTTCAATGGAACTTTAGGAACAGTGACACGAGTTCCAGTCGCTAAGCGAACAGTGATTGTATCACCTTCATGCGCTTTAAGCGTCTCAACGTATTGTAGACATCTTTCATGGGAAGGCGTCGAGCATAATTGCAAGACGCTCCAGAGTCAATTAAAATTGACAACGGCTTATCAAAGCCATTTACAGTCGCTTGAGCGACTAGCAAGCCAGGCTACTCTCGCGCCGTGCCATTAAGCACCGAGCTAATTGGGGCTAGGCTCTGTTTAATCTCACCTCCTAGAGGTTCAACAGAGCCTAGGTCTTCACTAGTAGGGCGCCCTGCACCTACTGGGTATCGACGTTTCCCCGCACCGTACCAGATCTCTGATATAGGTCGGAGTTGGAGCTCTTTCGAGCTTTTACGCGATTTTCGTAGGGGGCAGGCCGGACGTAAATTTTTCGTGCTTCCGCACGTATATCATCGACAAGTGGTCTTATGCTGCTCCACAGCTTGAAGAGCCTCTCTCCTTCCTCAACGAGACTTAAATCCATGGGTTCCGCTCTATTAGACGGAACCAATGTGCTCGGAGAGCTTGATCGGTAAACAGGTCTGCTTACGCGAGCAGACTTAAAGTCGAACTCGGCGCGTAACGCTATGGCAACTGCCTCTTCGAAAGTAGCAGGATGAGATCGAAATAATTCCGTCCGGGCAACGCTCTCATTGAGACCCCCATAAATATTGTTACAAGTGCCCAAAAGATTATACCTTAGAAAGGCTTCTATCTCTTACAGATCAATGCGCAAGCCTGAGGAAGGCACTTCACGCTTTAAGATCAAAAGGGAAACTGTACTTTATTTATATTTACATCTGAAAACCTTACCCTAGCAAATTTTAAGTAAATTTTGGCCGCCAGATTTATATCTGGCGGCGACCACATTTGTTACCTATAATAAATGGGATTTAAGTAACTAATTATTTTAAAATTAGATAAAAGGGTATTTTACTCATAAAGTAAATGAACTACAACAACGGTTCTCCAACCGATGTGTGCCCCATTACATCATCCCCCTAAATTACATCATGGAATTGTTATAGCCACAAACCTACATCGTTTGGCGATATTAAATGGACTGTTTTGACAGGTGAGATAAGGCGAAAAGCGCCCGCACTTATTTGCCAAGTCATAAAAAGAGCAAAACGAAAGAGCAGCATGTAACGGGGCAATACGACTTGCACTGCTTCAGTACAAGTCCACTTCACACTGCTTCAGTTGCGAGTGGTGCCTTACGTCACTTCACGTACACTAGTACGTGCAGAGGAAGACTACTCTTTAAGAAAACTACCTTAAAGAGGGTTAAAATCAAAACTGTATTAATATAATTAAGTTTCTTTTCTTCCTATCCGTTAATGCTAACTTAATTATGAACTAATACTAAACATGCAATTGAAATCTTATCTGTCTCTCTCTCTTTATTACGTTTACAGCTGATTAGTCTGCGGTATAAATAGATATATTGGCCTATAGTTATATATGGATAAGATTTCTAAACATTATTATATAAAGTAATATACTCAAAATATTATCTAACTTTTAGATAATTTATTAGTTAACAACCTTTAAGTGTTAATTTCATGTAACGGTACACCCCGTTACATCACCCCTCCCTCAAACGACAATAACTGTGACTGTCATTGCATGGAGTGGTCACTATGTAACCACTTAATTTTTAAAATGATGTTGATTGGTCAGAACCATCATTTTAAATTCTATCGCATGAAGAACAAATTCATGCGGGGTGCTGATAGTGCGGCGCCGTCGGCTGCGGTTCGTGCAGCCGCGGGTGACGCACTGTTATCTCTTGCGGCAGACGGAACGTCTGCCGTAGTATCTTGTACTCCCGCAACACTAGATGTTGCGGGTGCACGTGGTTATTCACCTTGTGAATACCATTCCTTTTTGGAGGTCGACTACGAATGCGAGTCGGAGGAAATAGCCGACTCGAGGAGAATAAAAAAGTCGCCTGATAAACGTCAGACGGCTGACCATGAGACTTCGAATGAGAGGGCTCATTCTGATAGACGAGTTAATAGTCTATTTGGTTCCGACAACGAGGATGATCTCTCATCGCCCGTTTTGTCTCCCGTACGGTTACCTGCACCTGTTTATGTGCAAGGTGATGACGATGGCGTAAGCCATCGTAATAGAAGTTCTTGTGGTATCGCTGCTTCAGTGGGTACCACTCAGCGGAGTGAAGACAATAAAATGTCTCATCTCGCCCCTGAGAAGAAGCCGTTCGCGATGCTTTTCTTAAGCATCGATGGTTTAGTGGCAACAATAAGCGAGATAAAGTCTCGCTTGTGCAAGCCTGGAGCGTGTTCATTCGCAATGTCGAAGACATTGGACGCGAGGCCTGGCTTCAAAACCTTAACGCAAATCGCGTTAAGTTTGAGAAATGAACTCCAACCGGTGCAAAGTATAAATTGCATCGGTTGTCACGTGAGCCTTGGCTTTCATGCTTCACATGGGGTGATCCCTGTCCGTGTTGTGTTGGCAACTCGAAGAGGGTAAAAGGAAATTTTTATTTCCTTTCTTGGCCCTGGGGAAGGGCTCGCATCTCTATTGAGATGTGGGATGGGATTAACGTATTGCAATCGATTTACAGGCGCCAGGGCGCGTGTTTTCCGATGGACCTTCTGAACCATCGGATGAGTCTTGTCATACTGACGAACGAGGCCCTCAACGTCAGCAACCAGCTGGGAACGAGGCTCCTAGCTGTAATATGAAGGTGGATAACCGCGGCAGCAAACAAGATAACTCGTTCGCTGCTCCTTCACATCACGGTGGTTCTGGATACTTATACAAGGAAACGTTGACCACCGTGAGAATACACCAATGGTTGTGGTGAAGGAGGGAAACCAGATCCGAACCTTATGTCGGATCTAATGTCGAAGATCGACAAAATTGATCACCTCCTCCATGATTTGGTGGAGGGACTTGACCACGAGCGCGACTAGTGTCGCTCGTTGGAGCAGACGGTGCTGGCTTACCATATCGAGCGGTTGGAAGACCGTTCGAAGAGTGGGAACTCCATGTTGGAGTACGAACGGAAATATCATGCTGTTCGTGATGAGCTGTCGTCAGCTCATCGCGATTTCGAGGATCTTCGAAACCTGCATGAGAAACTTCGGATTCAACATGAGAATTTGGTTTGCGATCACAAGAATCTTTTGGGGATTCTTGAAAAGGGTGGTCACATCCGTCCTCGGAAGAAATCGCGTACTGATGGTACGGGCGGAGCCGACCAACGTAAAACATAGGATGCGTTCGCATCCTACGTGGCAATGCTATTGTGTACGCATTGCCTCTGCGATGCAGTACACGGAAAGGCCCAGGTAGGATGCTTTATAGTCACTAATGTGGGTAGCAGTAATTTACTACCCAAGTTCATTGGGCCTTTCAGTTAACCGTAGAGAGTAGCACTAGATCATTAATTTTAAATGAATAAACATTTGCTCTTCCATGTTTGTCTGCATTCCGTTTCTGACTGCCCACTGCGTTAGAAATGGAATCCTGAACGAAACGGATTATTGATTCTCGAGTTTGCAGAAATTCTCCTGCTGACTCATTTGTTTTGTCTTTTTCAGTACGCTTTGTGCGCACTGCCATGAGATCTTTCTCATCTTCGATGTCGATTTCTTCGACATCGACATCATTCGCGTCGTTGTTAAATTCGACGCGTGATGAGCATGAGCCAGAAGTGGTCCTGCTCGTGCGAGTCCACCCCCCCTTTTAAACTAGAGGATCCCTCTAATTGGGTGGGTATGCGAGGATGGCGCAAGCCAGTCACGAAGAACTGTGTATGCGTTGTAGACGCATGCACCGAATTATTGATGGCGAATTCGACCATCAGTAAAAACTCGCTCCATTTCGGATACGATTGGACGTAACCTCGAAGTATCTTTTCGAGGACGCGATTTACGCGTTCCGGTTGACCATCTGTTTCTAAGTCATCGGATGTTGACATAGTCAGCCGTGTTCCAAGAGATCGGAACACGAATTGCTAGAACTCCGCCGTGAATCGTGGATCTCTATCCGAGACTAATTCACGGGGTAGACCGCGGAGTTTGAATACCGTGTCGATAAAGACACGCGCATAGCCCGGAGCCGTGATCGACTCTAATACTGCAGCAAGATGTACCATCTTGCTGAATCAGTCTACAAAAACAAGTATTCCATTGTTTTTGTGATCGCCATTGGGAAATCCGAAGACAAAGTCCATAGATACGGACTGCCAGCACTCTGCCGGAAGTGGGAGAGGTTGGAGAGGTGCACGGAATGAAGGGTAGGCTTCACCCGTTGACACACCTCGCAAGCACGAATGTACTTGCGCACGAACTGATACTGGCAGGACCAGTAAAAGTCGCGACTTACTGTTAGGTAAGTCATCTCACGTCCACGATGCCCACATGTTAGTGCATCGTGACACTCATAGGTGATGTGCAAGCGCAAATCATTGTGAGTTGGGACGACGACACGTGGAGTGTCGCCGGCAACGGCTGTGTAATACAATAAGCCGTTGCGTGTTGTCTATCGACCGGATGACGATCGATATATGGCCGGTAAATCCTTATAAGCTTAATTGGATGGACTCATTAGATTATCCGTTAAACATAGAAGGTCTTTATCTTCTGTGTAGGCTTTCTTTATGTCATCAACTAAGGTTGTTAACGGAACACTCGTAGTGAGTGTTGCAACAGTGGATTTAATTTCACTGTTGGAGTGCACTGCTGACTCGAAATCGGGGTCGGCGTGATAACGCATTAGCGATGACATTAATTCGCCCTGGATTTTATTCTACGGAGAAATTATACTCCGCAAAGAAGGATAGCCATCTCGCCATTCTTTGCGAGAGGTGTGGGCTGTTTACGGCCGTGCGCAATGACGCATGGTCCGTATATACGATGAACGGTCTATCTCCGAAGAGATAGACCCTAAATTTAGCCAATGCATATTTCATGGCAAGGAGTTCCTTGTTATGCACTGGAAAAATTGCGTTCACCTGGTTGCAGCTGGCACAATTGGTAACAGACGACGCGCTCCGCGCCGTCTGCATCGTATTGCATTAACGCGCAGCCGATAGCGAAACCGCTGGCGTCACAGACCACATGAAATGGTCTGTCTTGATCTGCAATCGCCAAGATGGGCGATTGCATCAAGCTTTGCTTGACACCTTCAAACGAACGCTGACAATCAGCGTTCCATAACCATTTCTCGTCTTTTTTCAAGAGACGAGAGAGATGTACTGTCATCTCTGCATAATTGCGAGAGTACTTGTGCAAGTACGCCGCTAAACCAAGGAACTTTCTAAGTCCCTTGACATCGACTGAAACTGGCCAGTCGGTGATTGCCTTGATCTTTTCGGGATCAAGGCGCACGCCGTGTTTACCGACGATGCACCCAAGAAGTGGTATTTCGCTTGCAGCGAATACACACTTGCTTAATATTTGTGTACAACTTATGCTTTCGCATAAGTGTAAGAACCTAATGAACGTGAGTTATATGAACTTCCACGTCCGTCTTACCGTCCATGGCCCGGCTGTGGACGAATACATCGTCGATAAAACTCGGTGCGAAATCCCGCACCGGTCTGAACAGATTCGTTACGCATCTGTTAAATGTTGGTGGGGCGTTACTAAGCCCCTGAGGCATCACTAGCCATTCCCAGAGCATCCCACTGGGAGTGCTCACTGCTGTGTACGGGATGTCCCGTTCACGCATAAGGATTTGATAGAACCCATCCATCAGAACCATAGATGAAAAGATCGTACTTTTAGACATACCATCTATGATTACGTCTTCTCTAGGTACCGGCGTCTGAGCCGGTATCGTTGCAGCATCCAGTTTGTTGAATGCGTGCACTATCCGCCACCCTCCTGTGGCTTTTCGCACATAGAGGGTCGAAGAGCTATGTGGGGAGGTTGACACCCTTACATGGCCCGCTTTTAATCGATCGGTAAAGAATTTATCGATCGCAAGTCATCTTCACGGTAAAGAATTTATCGATCGCAAGTCATCTTCACGGATCGGTGCTGCCAGCTGATTCTTGGCTCATATTTTCTGAACCAAGGTAAACCTAGGATGACATTAATTTTGTCATCCAAATCCAGTAAGATGAAACATCATCATACTGCCAATCTCTTAAAGTGTAGTGAAATTTCACTACGCGTTTCATTACTGTTATCGATGCCCCTGTCGCTAGACGCGCCGTCATCCTCGTTGGAGGGATGTCGCGCTCAATATATTTGAGCCTACTACCCTCTAGTGACTGGCGACGAATAAAGTTATTCGACGCTCCGCAGTCCACTAGGGCTTTAAGTGACAAATCATTTGTCACTTTCAACTTCAAGGTGATTAGGGATACGTCATCACCAGGTGAAGAGATGCATAATGATCGTGTATGGAGCAACTTTAGTCAAGATATTTGCAAATTCTATTGAGGTTGCTGGGTCAGTAGGCGTTGCGCCCCTACTGACCCCGTCCGTTTTTTTTGGCGGTCCACCTCGCTGTTGCGATTTTGCAACAACGTCGGACCCGCGACCGTTGCCGTTTTTAGCATTTGGTCCAAAATTGCGTTCAGTACCTTTCGGTGCTGGGCGTGGGGCACTACACTCATGAGCATAGTGTCCTAATTTTTGGCAGCGACGGCATTTCTGCAATCGCTTATTGAACTCGACAAACCATCTTAAGAGGGAGTCTTCTTCGACTCTCCTATACTTAGAGATGTCAATCTTTAGAGTTTCGGGACGACGCGTATGCGTCATCCCAGGTTCAGGGATCTGTACCTGTTGTAACCTCAACAGTTCTGCCTGTTGATTCAGCAAGGCTACTTTTTCCTTCATCTCGTCAAGTTCATGTTGTATAAACTTGGCGATGGCTGAATGTAGGGCATCTCTGTGCAGTACAGACAGCATGGCCAAGATGACATCGTTCCCAACAGTCGAACTCATTCGTTTGATCGCACTCCTTTCTACGGTACTTAGAAAGGAGTAGCTATCACGCGAAACGTGATGCGTATTCCCACTGTCATCTGACATGTCCATGTTAGATGAAGGAAATGTGGTCCTTGAACGGACTACAAAGTGCTACCAATGAAGGAAATGTGGTCCTTGGACGGACTACAAAGTGCTACCAGGTGTAACGGGGCACTACGACTTGTACTGCTTCAGTTTAAGTCCACTTCGCACTGCTTAAGTTGCGAGTGGTGGCTTACCGTCACTTCACGTACACTAGTACGTGCAGAGGAAGACTACTCTTTAAGAAGACTACCTTAAAGAGGGTTAAATGAAAACTGTAATAATATAATTAAGTTTCTTCTTCTTTCTTTCTGTTAATGCTAACTTAATTATAAACTAATACTAAACACGCAATTGAAATCTTATCTTTTTCTCTCTTTGTTTACGTTTACCGCTAATTAGTCTGCGGGATAAATAGATATAACGGCTTATACTTATTTATGGATAAGATTTCCGAGCATTACTATAGAAAGTAATATTCTCCAAATATTCTCTACCTTTTAGATATTATTTTAATTAACAACCTTAAGTGTTAATTTTATGTAACGATACACCCCGTTACATTTCAAGCTACTAAAGCTGGGAGGGCCTACATAAAGGTTTCTCAATAGGAATCTAGTTGCGAAGAAGTTGCTACATTCAGCTACTCTCATAAACATAGAGGAAGATAGGTAAGAGTGTGTGGCTATACCGTTTCAAATGCAAATTTAGGGACCAAAAGGCCAAAAGGGGGATCTAAAGACGATTTTAAAGGAATAATTGTTAATTTTTGAGATGTAATGGAATGCTCATACCATGAAAATATCTTATGTTGTGATTATTAATCTGTATTTTTTATTTATTCACAACTTGAAGGTTGCGTCTCTGTCGTGTTTTTTATCACATTGCAGAACATAAAAAAGGTTCTGTCACTGGCTCGCGTTAAACTTCAAGTTTGTTCGAGCGCGTGGCGGGTCATAGTAAAGCACTAGTCATGACAACCAAGCCACAAGATTTAAATTCACAAAGAGGTGAATGAACACAAGACTGCGAGGGTATCTTAGTACAGCTTCTACTGGATCGATAGAGCAGGGCTGTATGCGTTGATTGATCGCTGTGAGACTTTAATGTACACGTCCCTTGATGGCAGAGCTTCCCCCTCGAGAGTCAGTGCACCAAAATCTGGGCGGCTGATACAAGTCACTGTCCATTTAACGAAAAGTTATGTATGTCGAACGAGGGGCTGATGTTGCCCTTTTCCGACGCAACTTGCATTTATTTTGATATTTAAATATAACATAATCAGTTGGTTGTAAAGTGACGATGTTGAAGCTTCTATATTGACTATACAGTTCAACCATCTGGATTGCAGAACACCGCGAAACTTGTTTCGTAGCCACTCATCTCCGATCCTCTTGCCAATGTTGCAAATGATCTTTGTCTGAACTCAAAGAGGCGATCTGTTCTGCGCTTTAGCTTTAGCAACTTCAACACGAGAGGCTATATTGTCTCCACAAAGGGAGAACGTCTGCACTTGGATCACATTCACAATTGCGGTGAGGCACGCGGACACTCGAAACGCCCTCATGAATCTGCTTCTCGGTGCCATTGGGGCTTGCAGCGTGCTTTCTGTAAGCAATGGGCAATTCCTGCGCCCAGACGACGGCGCTCTCTCTCGTCCCTTTGCGGCCAGCAACGCCACGGGTTTCGTTCCCGCGTCTGTTGATAAATCTGCGACAAGCCCGCGGCAAAGTGACTCTACAGTCGCAGAAGAGAGGATCGAACCTCTGCCTTTGCTCGAATCTTTCACAAAGTCATTCAAAGACTTTTTTCCCCATCTCAACGACAAGCCCACCGAATTGCATCAACTTGATTCGTGGCTAACTTCGACAATGCGTGCTCGCGCACGTTTTAGTCAGGCCGACAAAGACGCCTACAATGAAATGGTCTCGAACGTCCTTCTTATTCATTTCGAAAAGTCCACCGAGGCCCATGAATTGGCTGCTGTTCTTCTAAAATCGCGCGATTCAAACACGAAAAAAGTCGCGCTTCAAGTGCTGATGCGGCGACTTTCGGATGAAAACGGGAACGACAACGTTTGTAAAATCATCGCAAAGGACCCCGACGCGTTTTTTTGGGCATTAGAACAAGTCGAATTCGATCTTGACGACCGACAACGCGTGTTGGCGAATCTTCTCCCTAGCGTCTCGAAATGGATGCCAGAAGAATTTCGACCATTGCGATCCGACTTCTTTGAGGAAGAGGTGCTCCCGTATAATGTACTACACTATGTTGAAACATATAGCCTACTGTCGAAGGAAGAGCTGGGCGAATGGTTACTAAGGTTCAACGCTGATGCTGTGTTTGAAGATATAGAGATGAAGTTTCACACCGCATCTATTAATGACGAAGCGAATGAGATTGCGCTTTTCGAACAAAATCTGACTCCTCAAGAGTATCTCGACACGTTCTTATTGAAAAGCACCGTCCAGAGTCTGAAACCCAAGAAGCTTTTGCGATGGCTGCGATACTGTAACCTTTGGACACGCTATTCCGAAAAGCTTGAATTCACCGTCCGTCAGAAAGCAATACGCAAGAAAGTATTGAGTGTACTACAGAATGTCGAAACGAGTCAGCCTAAGCAAAATCTTGTGGAATCGCTTAGACGTATCGTCGATATGCAGGGCTTTGCTGATATGGTCATTCCTGAACCATTGGAAATCAATGCAGTCGTCACGGAGGCATTGCGTAAGCTATAAGTAAGCCTTTGCGTACATTTCATTTCGAAGCGTTAGTAAAACTTCATTGCGTTTAGCTACTTCGTCAAATCTTTAAGTTCTTCAATACAACTTGAGACACTTTGCCGCACGCTTCTAGAGATTCCGCTCCATAGTTCACTTTAGGCTTAGAAATAGACTTGCTCAAAACATCTTCACGGGTACACTGTAAAGTTAAATAAAACACGGCAGTTGTTCGACTTTATATCTCTTAAAAAGATAAAAAGATACCCTCCCAGTCCAAACGTACCCTCCCGAAGGACTTGTCTCCAAGTCGGCGTAGCCCCCTTTTTTAGGGTTACTGTCGTTGGAAGAGGCAATCGGGCTCTTTCGAGGCATGAGACTCAAATGTTGGGTACGATCTCGACAGCCAAAAGCCTCACGTGCTCTCTCGTAACACACAGGACCGACAGACTTTCCGCACGCGTCGCAATTAATGCGATTCGACAGCGCTTGAAAGTTCTTGTGGCATTCATGGGACGTCTTGTCTCTGGCTTTGGGCACCCACTGCGTCTTGAACACAAACGTCCGCGAATTAAGTCGCAAATCATCCTAAAAAACTCATTACACCATTGAATACATGGGATGAGAAATCTCAATTACCGTAAAATTAGAAGTCTTTATTAATTCGATCGGCTATAGCAGTTGCAGCAGTAAATTGAAATGATCTTAGATCACAAAAATTTTGCATTTAGAGTGAAGCGTACAAGTGAATCAAGAGTCATTTTTAACTTTCCCGATGCATCTAATTCGTTTACGATTACTGTAATTCAAGTGTGGCTGTCTCTCGCTGGAGTGCTTTTGTAATTGTCATTGGTAAGAGCATCATAAATATATTGTTACATCCATCTTCGCAAGCGAGTGCCAAGACCTATTCCTCCGAAATACCCGCTATTGTCTTAAAGGTAGTCCGCGACGAGCATGTTATCAATATTGCTAAAAAGGCAAAGAGTGTATCTTTCTTTGTTTTGCGTACTAATTGCCAATAGAACGACGTCAGATCTCTCAATTCCAATGCATTGTTTAACAAGTAAATTTTACACTGGATTCTGCTATTTGCAGCAGTGCTTCTTATCCTTCATACGATAATTTTTTCATGCAATGTTGAAGATTCTTGACGACGATAGCAAAACACTTTGGATCGCATTCAGGATGATCAAAGAAGATTAGATACCAAAAACGTGATGCAACCAGCTCCAACAGCCATCTAAAGAACTCAGTACTATTTTCTATTTCCCAGCTTAATGTGAAAATGGCAAAACGAGATATAGATGCCTCAACATATGTTCTTTCATCGATTCGATGGAATACGACTTAAACGTTTTTGAAGTTGTTTCATTCATACTGTATTTTATTTTATAAAATAAACTTCAGAAAGAAAGGTTGAAGCTCAGGAATGCACACGCATCCATATGCACTCATTCATGTAATGAATATAAAAATAAATTTATATTAAGTTTGACGAGGCTTACATAGACATGATACAATGTGCCCATCTATACGTTGTTATGGAAAAGAAAACAGTTAGTGTTTATCATTATTTGACAACTTTGCTGTTCGTTTACACTTATTCTCGATTTCGCGGATATGGCTCGTGAAGTGTGGTTCGTGGTGGTGGATGGGCTAGGCCAACCGGTGATGTCAGCCGACTTCGTTGACTGCGCAATTAACTCGACGGTGGCTCGATTTCGAAAGGCAGTGTTTACAAAAGTCTTTCGCCCCCTTTCTGGAAAAGTTATCGCTTCCTCGCTCACAGTTTTCGCGAACTGGACGTATTACACGAGCGGTAAGACGATTGCCAAGCTTTCGTCGCCTTTGACTGTGCTTGGAAAAGATGAGGACAACCCAGTCATCGTACAAGTTTCGCCGCAGCGTGGATTAGAGATGTACGCAGATCTAGCATTGAACAAGCCCAAGACATCAACTGCCATCCAGGACGATCTGATGAAGACGATTGGGCTAAAATTGGAGATCAATAGGTGGCATGTTGGTGGCATCGCTCTCGACATTTGCCAAATTGAAACGGATTTTCCCGAGTGGTTCTACGTTCGAAAGGAAATGATAGATATTATCAAAATATTTCAGGATCAAATGAAAGAAGACAAGAAAATTCTATTCGAGGGTACGCCTGGTGTTGGCAAAAGCATGCTGGTTGTGTTATTTGCGTTCTATATGGCTTTAATTCAGAAGAAACGTGTCGTCTTATTTCGAAAACAATACGGTAAAGCATATTCCTTGCTATATCTGGATGCAGAGAACAGGAACTACTGGCGAATGGACGACGCCGAATTCGAAGATCTTAAGTTGCACAGTCAGTATTTTAGGGACACAGAATTGTGTCTGGGCGGGCTCCAATACAGCCACGTTCATGGTGACCTTGAAATCCTTAAAACGTACCGGCTGATGGCCACCTCTGTTCCGTATCGCTTTAGAAATAGCGAATTCTATGGAATGACACGGTGTATTGTTCCATTTTGGTCGTTATCCGATTTGAATGCGATTGGCGCGCATCGTGAGTGGACGGAACACGAGAACAACGACAGATACTTCTACTCGGGTGGAAATGTGCGAGCTTTTCTTCTGGGGCAAGACCAGGCGGGAACTATGATTGACGATGCTATCCGCCGGGTCGTTCCACATGCTGCAGAACCCGTCTCTACGGAGGGTATAGGGGCATCGGTGAGTCAATTTAATCGTTTACGGATGGTGGGATTTCAAGAAAACGTTTCCGATGACTTGAACAAGTACATGCATACAACTACAAACTGTATTTGTGTGATCACCTCTGAATATGCACTGAGGCAACTAAACAACATTGTGAAACCATCCTATTACGAGAATTTATTGTATGACAAAATTAAGCTTGAAGATGAAGCGTTGAAAGACATTGCATTTAGGAATTACGTGCATACACTGGCGAGGGATGGAACGAAGATCAAATTGCAAGTTAGGAAGTACAATCGAGTGAAAGGGAGACAACATACCTATTTTGCGTTGAATATTGAAGCAAAGTCGTGTCGGAATGATGATGTTAATGAATCAGACTGCGAGGCGGCAATGAAGCGATTCGCGAGTTCGAGTGACGATTATTGGTATCCCTCTCGTCGTTCTTTGGTGACCATCGATAGTGTCGCCAAGCTGAAGATGGATGGACAGCCCAACACGACTGGATTGCTCCAAATCACGACATGTAGCCAAAACGCCATCGATTCGGTTGCTGTCGACAAGTATGCGAGATTCTTTCCGAACGGCAGCAGATACATTGCATTGGTGCCGAATAAGGAGACATGCGATAATTTTCGACTTGTTCCAGCTGATCCTGCCACACAGGTGCAAATATATGTTGCATATATCACGAGATCGCTCTTTTGATGTTCGCCTGTGGGCAAGTGAGCCCTTTAGTTATTGCTTTAATCCTTGCTAGGTATTCTTGCATAAAGAGATGACTCGAAACAGCAAGAAACAATATTGTCGACAGAGTGATGTCGGATTTTTCAGTTTCATTATTTTCATCTAAATATTAAAAGTATAGTGTGTATATGTGGAGTAATACTGCAGCAAAACGCCAATGCATTACACGAGCGACACTCGCCTCCCTTAGCGCTAGCAGCATTACAGAGCTTTAATGGAAGCAAACCTTTGTGGTCCATGCTTATGACTTGTAGAATCAATATTATGGTCGGACTTTATTTTTTAAATATGTTACTTATTAGCGCCTATTGATTTCTCGATTTTTTACTTATTTGTCGTGAATGATGAGAAAGGAACACGAACGTTTTTAATAAATCATTTTTTTTAGGAATTTTCTGCTCTGACTTCAACCGGAATGACATTCTCCAAAAAAAACGAGAAGTGTTGAGATGAAGTCGCGCAGTACATGTTCTAGAGAAATGATGACGTCACGGGATGATGGCTATTCTTATAACAAGGGGCATAGTAAAGGTGTAGACGGGCGCTTTCAACGAGTCATCGCACAACAAGCGCACACCTTCATGCCCAGCAATGGAGCGGTTTTGTAACGGGGCACTGCGACTTGTACTGTTTCAGTACAAGTCCACTTCACACTGCTTCAGATGTGAGTGGTGCCTCGCGTTAGGTGACGTACACTGTACGTATAGAGGAAGACTTCTCTTAAGGCAAGTTAGCTTAAGAGTGTAAAATGTAAACTGTATTAATATAGTTAAGTGTCTTGTTAATCTATCTTTGTAAATGTTGTCTTAACTATAAACTAATACTAAACATGTAAATGAATTCTTATCTATCTTATCTCGTAACTCTCTTTGATTACTTCTACAGCTGATTAGTCTGCGGAATAAATAGACATAATGGTCTATACCTATTTATGGATAAGAATTCAGGAAATTACTATTTAAAGTAATTTCCTCCAAATATTATCTACCTTTTGGATAATATTAATTAACAATCTTTTATTGTTAATTTCATGTAACGATACACCCCGTTACATCACCCCTCCCTTAAACGACAATCACTCTGAATGTCATTAGGTGGAGTGGTCGCTAAATGACCACTTAATTTTTAAAATGATTTTGATTGGTCAGATCCATCATTTTAAATTCCATCGCATGAAGGAACAATTCATGCGGGGTGAGGATAGTGTTGAACCTTCGGCTGCGGTTCGTGCAGCCGCGGGTGACGCATTGTTATCTCTTGCGGTAGACGTTCCGTCTACCGTAGTGTCTTCCACTCGCACAACACTTGGTGTTGCGAGTGCACGTGGTGATTCACCACGTGAGTACGACCCCTCTTTAGAGGTCGATTATGAGTGCGAGTCGGACGAAATGGCCGACTCGGGGAGGATGGAACAGTCGCCTGATACCCGTCAGGCGGCTGATTATGAGCCTTCGAATGAGA
>NC_090622.1:3075758-3085758 GCF_004359215.1 Bremia lactucae | reverse complement strand
GCTGACTCGAAATCGGGTCGGCGTGATAACGCATCAGCGACGACATTAAGTCGTCCTGGTTTATATTCGACGGAGAAGTTATACTCCGCGAAGAAGGATAGCCACCTCGCCATTCTTTGCGAGAGGTGTGGGCTATTGACGGCCGTGCGTAATGACGCATGGTCCGTGTATACGATGAACGGTCTATCTCCGACGAGATGGACCCTAAATTTAGCCAACGAATATTTCATGGCAAGGAGTTCCTTGTCATGCACTGGATAATTGCGTTCAGCTGGTTGCAGCTGACGCGATTGGTAACAGACGACGCGCTCCGCGCCATCTGTATCGTATTGCATTAACGCACAGCCGATTGCGAAATCGCTGGCGTCACAGACCACATGGAATGGTCTGTCTTGATCCGCAATCGCCAATATGGGCGATTGCATCAAGCTTTGCTTGATTCCTTCAAATGAACGCTGACAATCAGCGTTCCATAACCATTTCTCGTCTTTTTTCAAGAGACGAGAGAGATGCACTGTCATCTCTTTCAGTCCTAGTGAAACAACTTTACGGTTCGTTGCGAGTAAGTCGGTGTGATCGTCACACCTATTGGTCTCCACCTACATTAGTAGTCGCTTCTGCTGTGAACCAACGCTTTCTTGTTGGAAGGTTGCTTGCCCACCGCTCCGTGAAGCATAACCTTCATAATATCGTCCAATGCAGAGGAAACCCGAATAGTTCCGACTCTTGGGGACAACAGTGTTGGGACGTCGACGCGCAGGGCACTGTTGTCTGCCTATGAAAATGAACACGAGAAGGAGCCGCTCTGCTAGTTCCAAATGTAGCAGCGTGATGTAGAAAAGCAGGGGGTTCAGTGCCACCCATGATTTCTTTCACACGCAAGCGAGCGAAGTTGATTTGCTGCGACGTTATTTCACCTCATCGCTATGTGGCTGAAAAGAGCGCAGGAGTTCTGCTTTGTATAGGTCGGGGGTTATTTCATTTGAACGCAACATGATTGGGCTCGGGGAACTTCGGCCAAGTAATTTCCCTCGAGCCTACCACGAATGGAAGACGCCATAAAAGTTATGAGCGTCAATAGTGGCGCGATCTAGGAGCAGCGCAATCGTTTCAGCTTAACGAGGCGATTCGGATGGAGGTGGCATAGGTCTTATGCCACTAGTCACATAGCCGCGTTCAATATAGCTAAATTTTGCAAATAACTGGACACGATCACGTTCCGTCGGTTGAGCTTTAAGCTTAGCCTCTTTTGCGTTAGATTTCCCGTTGTATGATAGTCTGAACGACATGTTGGGGTTTACTTAACTGAGAAGCAACTTCACCTTTCTGGGCAGTGCCGTCATGAATGGTTGTTGCGCTTGCTGGCGCAGACGACGAGACAGTTGCCTTGTTGACGGTAGGCAGGTTCGCCTTCGCAACTGTTGGCGTCCTAATGTTTTGACCAATGATTGAATTGGGGATGGACACAATAGCGCCAGCACCCTTCCCCGATAGCTCGCTGAGCTCATCACTACTATGAGGTGATGGCAGCGGTGTCAAATCATCGTGGTCAACAATGAGCGACGGATCTACATCCTCACTGTGCAAGAGGGATGGATCATTTAGTCCAATTGATAGGGCGTCAACAGCAGCAGTAGCTGTCGGTGTTGCAACTGTGACAGTAGGCAACGTCGGCGTATTATCGCGGCGCGTGCGCTTCGTACTCGATTGTTTGGGTGTTTTGGCAAAAGACCCATCAGTTTTGCCTCTTTCAGGTGGCATGAAGAGGCTATAATGGGGTGTCCCGTTACAAAAGTATTATTTTCAAACAGAGTAATAGTAACTTGTTACATTTTAAGAAAGGAAATAAGCGACAGTACAAGCATTAAGTGTCGAGTCGAGTGGGGGTGTTGGCAAAGAAGCGGCTCGAGCTACATCAGGATATTACCGGTAAGTACCGTTAATTATTTGACTTAATCGTTCCAATATTACCAACTTGGTCTTATTGATGCAGCCAGACATTAATTCTATTAATTGATTGATTTAAGCTTACATCAACCCCGCATATCGTCATAAGAAACGATTGTGCGGTGTGCAAGGAGGCGCCATACATAGTTTATCATTACTATGATCAAGTCATAGCAGATAGAAGATCGTTACGTGCGAACCTAAAATATTAATACAGTTTTACCTTTTCTCGATTCAAAAGCCTAAGATTTAACCTTTGGTAGCTAAGACTACTTAGCTACCTGTAATCTTCTCTGCCCATCTTAGAGTGAAGTAAGAGAGTCACCCCGTCTTAATTGTATCAGTGTAGGCTGACTAGTACTGCTAACAGTACTAGCAAAGGGTGCCCCGGTGTACCTGGAAGCATTTCGTAGTCCGTTCAACGGTTCACGCACGTTCCATTCAACATGGAAATGTTAAATGAAGGAGGAAGCTTTCCAGCCCATCAAGAAGGCTATCACGCAACGTGTGAAATGTTTACTCATTTGAGTGACCTTGAATGGAGAGCGATCAAACGAATGAATTTGGTCATAGGCGGGCCAGCTGTTGGCGCCATGCTGTACACGCTGGGCAGAGATGAACAGCATGCGGCCACAGCCGAGTTTATACAGCACGAATTCGATGGTCCGAGAGAAAGTAGCCTTGCTTAAATAGCAAGACTCCGAACACGCGGAGGTTTAGAGAGAACAGGATGCAGCATTTACATGCTGCTAATGGGCCGATGCTTCCGCGACGACCCGAAAACTTTAAGATCGAAATCTCTAAGTTTAGGGCAGTCGAAGGCGACCCCATTTAAGATAATTTGTTGAAAAACGCCATAGAAGCTCACCGTATCAGTGATGATGCGACGAAAGTGAAATTTGGCATGTCCAACTTAGCCGGACGTGCCAAATTTTGGGTTCTTAGGGCTCAAGCTTCACGACCCATTAGTCTTTGGGTCGTATAAGGTCTTTAAGCTCCGACTCAGGCAAACTTTGATCCGCAACGTGCCGAATTTTGTGCTCGAGCTGAGCTCCTGGATTTGAAGCAGGACAAGCGTAACATTGACGCTTATGCCCACCATACACGACACCTAGTCAGATTTATTGTTAGTCATCCAATTGATGAACAAACTCACGTAAATGTGTTTATGAAAGGTCTTGCAGACGGACCGGTTAAGACCCACCTGTTCCGGCTAGAATTAGAGTTTCTCGACCAAGCGATCTCTGTAGCGGAACAAGAGGACTTCACCCTGGAACAGGCTTTCGTTCACCCTGGTGCTTATTAATCACCGAGAAGACAAGAAAACGGAGGTCCGAAGCCCATAGATCTCTCGTATGTAGAGAGCGAGGAATCTCACGCTTCAAATTACAAACGATTACAAAATGTAATCGCTATTAAAAGACGGGTCACTATACCTATGAGTGTAGTAGTGCCTAGAAACACCGACTGAAACAATACACTTCCGCTAGGAACAGCGGAGGACGCGGATCCGACGCTGTTGCGAAATTGCAACGGCGAGGCGGATCTTCGAAATCGGTCGAGGTCAGTAGGTGCGGAGCGTATTACTGATCCAGCAACGCCAAAATAATTTGCAGGTCTTTTAACGAAGTTGCTCCTCACACACAAATACTGTGTGTAACTGCTTCAGATGATGAGGTTAAAATTATCACCTTAAAAATAAAGTGCCAAATAATTTTCCTTGTCAATTGTGGGGTGTCGAAATAATTGTATTCGACGCCAATTGCTATAAGATCGGAGGCTCAAGCTCGTTGAGCGCGATATACCACTAAGAGGATGACAGTTCGTCTAGCAACAGGCGCATCTGTCACAGTAAAGAAACGTGTAGTTGGTATCCAATACACGTTTATTAAGAGTAAACAGTATGATGATGATTTTATCGTACTTGGTTTGGATGGCAAGTTTGATGTCGTCATACGATTGCCATGGCTCAGAAAGCTCGAGCCATGAACAAGCTGGTAGCATCAAGGCGTAACCGGTGCCTGCCTCTTGTTCATCAGATGGTAATCTGATGAACGCGTTGGAGCGTCCACAAGCGTAGGGCTGTCCTACGAGTGATTCCGATGGCCTCACTTGTGGGTAGTTAGTTTCCACAGCTGCACAAGACCTCTGTTTGAGAACAAAACCCATCACACTGTGGAGTTAGATCACGACGGCTGCGCACAAGCACAGGCAGCGTCGAAGGTCTGCCATAGCGACGTGGACATAGTTACCGACGGCTGTGCAAAAGCCCAGACAGCGTCCAAGAAAACTTGAAACGCCTGTCTATAAGAGACAGTGAGAAAAAACTAAATCGACTGGAGAGGCGATCGTAAAGGATCTCGCTTTAGAAGCGCAACCACAGCTGGAGACATTTGGAGAGGAAACTCCCGAAATGAAACTTAACAGAATAAGTCCCCAAGAATCTGTGAGACTAAGCCTTAGAAATTTGTGGTCAAAGGTTCCCAGGTACCTTTGAAAAAAAAATTTAAGAGGAAAACGTGATATTAAATGTCGTAGTAAACAATGTATCAAATGTAGGCGCTTATACACTTCATCAATTAACGCCGTTTGCCAACGCTAGAACCGAAACTGTTCTTGCGTAATCGGTGTTGTGGCAAAGTCAACCAGATCTGCGTCCTTGTCACAAATGATAACTATGTGGCCGATGTTCGGTCGGCAATAGTTATTTCTGAGAACGATCGGGTTATTAGCAGCTCCTCGATAACAGAAAGTGGGTTCGATGAGAAGACTCGGATTAAACGTTTACGTCCCAATCCTGGGAGTATTTGAAGAAAACCCCTCTATATAAGGATTTAATATAATTTAAGGATGTCTTCCCTGAATCAGTACCGTGCGAGATGTCTAAAATTAAAGGCACTTGACAGGAAATCGACCTGATTCGAATCAGGCTCGAAATACTGTGTCATGAAGCATTGGCCATTGACTCGTGAACAAGTATAAGCGAATGACAAATTCTTTGCCGATCGCTTAGTAGCGGGCCATAACTCCCCCACATAGCTCTAAGACCTTCTGTGTGCGTAAAGCAACGAGTGAATGGTGGATTGTGCATGCGCTCAATAAATTGAATGCTGCAACGGTGGTGGCTCAAACGCCTATACCACGAAAAGACGTAATCCTTAATGGAATGTCAAAGAGTACTATTGTTTCGTCAATGGATCTAATGATTGGATTCTAGCAGATCCTTATGCGTGAACAGGAAATCCCGCTCACAGGAGTAAGCACCCCAAGCGGTATGCTGTGAAAGTGGCTAGTCATGACACAGGGACTTAGTAATGCCCCTGCGACATTCAACAGATGTGTGTAACCAATCTGTTGTGATCGGTGTGTGATTTCGTACCGAGTTATAATGGCAATGTCTTTGTTCGAAGCAGAGCATGAACTAAAAGGCGGAAGGGGAAGAACATCGTACCCACGTCCGAATGGCTCTTACATTTATACATAAGCATAAGCTGTATGCAAATCTCAAGAAGTGTATATATGCTGCAAGCGATATATAACTTCCTGGTTTCATCGTCGGTACACGGTGTACACACGGATCCGAAAACATTAAGGCGAACACCGATTTGCCAATTCCAGTCGATGTATGGGGACTTCGAAAGTTTCTCGGCTTAGCAACGTTCCTTCACAAGTGCTCACGCAATTACGGGGCGCCGATATAACAGTATATTTCTCAACTTTGGTGATGAAAAATGCGAAGTGGTTATGGAACGCTGATTGCCAGCGTTCTTAAGAGGTATTAAGCAAAGCTTGATGTATTCGCCAATCTTGGTGATTGCGGACCAAGAAAAACCATTTGTGTGGTCTGTGGCGCCAGTGATTTTGCAATCGGCTGTGTCAACGCAATATGACCAAGTCGGCGAAGAGCGCGTCGTTTACGTCAGCTTCAATAAGCTGAACGCAGCTATATAGTACATGACAAGGAACCTCTTGCCATTAAATATGCCCTGGTTTAGCTTAGGGTCTATCTCTTTGGAGATAGACCGTTAATTGTACATATGGACTATGCGTCTTTACGCACGGCCGTAAATAGTTCTCATCTCTTGCAATGAATGGCGATGTGGTTGGCTTTCTTTGCGCAGTATAATTTCTCCGTGGAGTATAA
This sequence comes from Bremia lactucae, assembly GCF_004359215.1. Lineage (NCBI taxonomy): Eukaryota > Oomycota > Peronosporomycetes > Peronosporales > Peronosporaceae > Bremia > Bremia lactucae. The sequence goes on along the minus strand of NC_090622.1, from coordinate 3,079,667 downwards.
ACCAGGACGACTAAACGTCGCCGCTGATGCCCTTTCGCGCCGGCCCGATTTTGAGCCGGCTGCGCAAATCAACAGTGAGTTTAAGGCCACTGTTGCAACAATAAGTATTCCGTCGTCAACATTACTTGACGACGTCAGAAGAGCTTATCAAGACCATGAAGCTCTGCAAGGGTTGATGGAATACCTTGGACTTCAATCCCAACAATCCTTGAAAGGATTGTCGAAATTGTATCTATCCTTAACAGATCGATACACAACCCGCAATGGGTCACTGGAATACACAAAAATTGCTGTTTGCTGGCGCCTACCTCGTGTCGTCATCCTCATCCATATAAATTTGCATTTACGCATCATGTATGAGTGCCACGATGCACCAATGAGTGGTCATCGTGGACGTGAGAAGACTTATCGCTCGATAAGTCGCGATTTCTACTGGCCACGCCAGATTGATCTCGTCGCAAGTACATACGTGCTTGTGAAGGTTGTCAACGGGTGAAGCCTAGTGCATCAGCCCGTGCTCCGTTTCAACATCTGCCTGTTCCGGCAGGGTGTTGGCAGTCCGTATCTATGGACTTCGTCTTCCCCATGACGAACATAAATATAATGAATATCTTGTTTTTGTTGATCATTTCAGCAAAATGGTACATCTTGCTGCAGTACCGGAGTTGAACACAGCCAAAGGCGGTGCTCGTGTCTTCGATGGCACCATATTAGACTTCATGGGTTACCCCGTGAACTAATCTAAGATCGATACCCTAGATCCACGGCAGAATTTTCGCAAACTGTGCTCAAATCACTTGGAACACATCAACTTCTGATCATCCAGACACAGCTGGTCAGGCAGACTTGTCAACCGTATCCTCGAAATAATACTTCGCGAATACATCCACTCTTTTACAAGTTGGAGCGAGTTCTTGCCGATAATAGAATTTGCCATCAGCAATTCAGTGCATGCTTCTACAGAGCATACACCGTTTTTCGTGAACGGCTTACGCTATCCACGTATACCCACCTTGTTTATGGGTGACTCTTATTCAAGGAGGGGGGACTCGCTCGAGCAAAGAAAACCCTCTATATCATGCTCTTGCTAGGCTTGTGTAGCCTGGATGAATCAGATTACGGAATTTGGTATCAGTCGTAGGTCATACCAAATAAAATAGCTAGGTCACCTGAAATGGCAATTAACGCTTCTTTTTCGGGAGCGAGCCGCAGCATATTGCGTGTTATCTTGTGTGAATCATGTTAGCGATAACATGGCTCTCGAAGCGATACTTAGAGTCACTCCTTTCCTGGTGATGCAAACTAGCACCACCAGCAGCTTTCTTCCCTGCACGATCACTAACTTCCTGGTGACTAATAGTAACGTCACCAGTGTGATCGTTGCTCATGGAATCATGATCAGATGAGTCCCTGCCAAAGTCGTCCGACGAATTGAACAACCGCGTTATCACCTCTTTGGTTGTCTCGTTAAAACCCAAAGGTTTGGCGGACTCGGCAACGGGTGATCCGGCGACCTTCACAGTAGCCACTGAGTCGGGCGATGACGTTGACTTGAACCAGTCACCTACAATTGGTTTAGCAGGTGACTTGTCACCGTCACCGGCAATGGTATCAACCGATTGCTTATTCTAGTCACCTGCAATGGGAGTAGGAGGTGACGTATTCCCCACCGTAGACACATTAGCGTCTACTGAAACATTTGCATACCAGCAGCTGCGCTGATCCGTGCAGCTGCCAGCTTTGCGGCCTCACGGGCTACGCGCACAGCCTTATTCGTCGCCATATTGATTTCTGAATAAAAGTCAATAATGCGCTTAAGTTGATATTTTTCTTTGAAACCAATAATGCAAAATTACAGGGAAAGACATACTAGCATTCCCTGTCACCGACATCAGTCACTATATTGACTGTTGGTTAGGGGGGATTTATCGGGGTGTCCTGTTACATAAGTATTATTATCTAAATAGTAATAATAAATATTATGTTCTTCGAAAGATACTAAGCAAAGAAGTACAAACAATTATCTTTATTAATCTTAATAGTTCTAATATTACCAAATTTGGTATATTTAATGCAATAAGACATTAGCTCTATTGATTGGTTGATTAAAGTTAAAAATCAACTCCACCAATCGTCACAAGACACGATTTTGCGGTGCGCAAGGAGGCGCCATACATAGTTTGTTATCAATATGATAAAGTGAGTAGTAGATAGAACATCGTTACTTACAAACCTAACATATTAATACAATTTTACTTTTCTCAATGTTTAAAAGCCTTAAAATAAACCTTTGGTATGTAAGACTACTTAGCTACCTGTAATCATTCTCTGCACGTCGTGTACGTGAAGTAACTGAGCCACTCCATCTTCACTGTAATCAGTGTAGGTTAACTAGTATTGTTATCAGTACTAGCAAAGGGTTTTATGTAACAAGCGCCGTGTAGTGTCGCCCAACCAGCTCTGCACGCAGGATTATAGCGGCGCGTCATAGGCGGCTCGCTGTCCCTCGTTCCTCCCATTGGCGATGTTCACAAAATGTAAAATCGCTCTTAAAGGAGGTGGTGGTGTAAGGGGCTCGCTGCCTTATGTTACACACCCGTTAAGTACACTCAACGCGGAGGTCTTTTGATGCTTCGGATTGGTCTTCTGGTGTAAGCGCCGTTTTTGGAAGCACTAGTACTGCAGCTACATCAGCGTTATACTCTAGAAATCATGCGATAGATGGAGACATTAATGCGAACAAACAATCTACGCGTGAGCAGCTGGATCTTCGAGCACAACGCAGTCGTACGAATCCTAATTACTTTATGATAAGTAATTTGACCTGTCATTCGCGTATGGTTCACATAGTAACCCGCCCTTGTATATGTGATGCGCATAAGCTCATTCATATTGAAAGCAATAACGTCTGGCGTCATCCGCAAGCAGAGGTATTCAGAACAATACGCTTGCCTTAAAGAGGTGCACATATACAGAGATGATATCGATTATTAAATAAAAGTTTTGTTTATAAACCTATTAAATATAAGTTAGTCAATAACTACCTGCACACGTAAAAACGGGTGACTGCACGTGAGAGAGAATGCCAAACCTGTAACGGGGTGTATCGTTACATGAAATTAACACTAAAAGGTTGTTAATTAATATTATCTAAAAGGTTGATAATATTTGGAGGAAAGTACTTTATGTAGTAATTTCCTGAATTCTTATCCATAAATAGGTATAGACCATTATGTCTTTTTATTCCGCAGACTAATCAGCTGTAGAAGTAATCAAAGAGAGTTACGAGATAAGATAGATAAGAATTCATTTACATGTTTAGTATTAGTTTATAGTTAAGACAACATTTACAAAGATAGATTAACAAGACACTTCACTATATTGATACAGTTCATTTTTTACTCTTTAGCTAACTTGCCTTAAGAGAAGTCTTCTCTATACGTACAGTGTACGTCACCTAACGAGAGGCACCACTCACATCTGAAGCAGTGTGAAGTGGACTTGTACTGAAACAGTACAAGTCATAGTGCCCCGTTACACCTGGTAGCACTTTGTAGTCCGTCCAAGGACCACATTTCCCACATTTAACATGGACATGTTAGATGGTAGTGGGAATACGCATCACGTTTCCCCTGAAAGCTACTCCTTTCTAAGTGATATAGAAAGGAGTGCGGTTGAACGAATGAGTTCATCCGTAGGAAACGATGCAATCCTGGCATTACTGTCCAACTTAGACAGAGATGCCCTCCATTCAACCGTCGCCAAGTTCATACAACATGAACTTGACGAGATGAAGGAAAAAGTAGCCTTGCTGAATCAGCAAGGCTCTCAACAGGCGGAACTGTTGAGATTACAACAGGTACAGACCCCTGTACCTGGGATGACGCAAACGCGTCGTCCCGAAACTCT
>NC_090622.1:2984797-3073490 GCF_004359215.1 Bremia lactucae | reverse complement strand
ATCATAGACGGTATGTCTAAGAGTACGATCTTTTCTTCTATGGATCTGATGGATGGGTTCTATCAAATCCTTATGCGTGAGCGGGACATCCCGTACACAGCAGTGAGCACCCCCAGTGGTATGCTCTGGGAATGGCTAGTGATGCCTCAGGGGCTTAGTAACGCCCCTGCAACATTCAACAGATGTGTAACAAATCTGTTGAGACCGGTGCGGGATTTCGCACCGAGTTATTTCGACGATGTATTCGTCCATAGCCGGGCCATGGACGGTAAGACGGACGTGGAAGTTCATAAAACTCACGTTCGTCAGGTTCTTACACTTATGCGAAAGCATAAGTTGTATGCAAATCTCAAGAAGTGTATATTCGCTGCAAGCGAAATACCACTTCTTGGGTGCATCGTTGGTAAACGTGGCGTGCGCCCTGATCCCGAAAAGATCAAAGCAATCACCGACTGGCCAGTTCCAGTCGATGTCAAGGGACTTCGAAAGCTCCTTCGTTTAGCGGCGTACTTACACAAGTACTCTCGCAATTATGCAGCCTATCCTCATTGCGTTCAGTCGCAGGCGCGGAGTGCTGCTGAACGACGGATCGGGGATTTCGAAGGTCAAGTTTTGCGACTGACTTCGGATCTCCGCGATCTTTGCTCGAAGGATAGCCAGGGTTACGAATGGTTGAAACTTCGGCTGGACCTTTGGAGAAGCTGGTGTTGAGAGACCCGCGTCACTCTCACTCTCCGAGTCCATAATAACGTGGGAGAATTTGTCGAATGAAAGTCTTTCTTCTTTTTCGTCACCCCCACCTGAACGACGCTCGACTCGCAGTCGGCGACACCATCGATAACCTTAGAATGTTATCTCTTGTTCGACCCCTGTAAAAACGGGGTACTTCTATAGATACGACGGGAGGGTGAGCATACAATTTAGGTGCTCAACCTTTTCGACCCCCGTAAATGGCCCGATGAAACGCGGCAATTGTTTCGAAGTACCACCAGGAAATACAGAAACTGTATATTGAGGTAGAGTAGCAGGACTAGATAGTCTTTTCTTTCACTCTATAGCATGCATTGTTTTGCAACCATGGAGGGTTGCACATTGGGTTTGCTTGTCCTGTGCGCTTGCCATCGCTTCACGGACTTTTCGTGCGATGGCTAATCACTCATCCACAAAGCTTCCGCTATCGCTTCAAGCATTAAAGATGCCTAAGACCCCGCCGAGAGGTCGGTCATAGGAGGTAGTTACCAATAACAAAACATCCTTATCGTCTAAAAGAACGCGCATTTCTTGCCGGGACACCTTAAGGTGTCATGACCACTTGTTAATTGGCAGGGTCAACAAGGCAAGTCTCTACCGTATACTTATGCCCCTCACAACACATCGTCAATTCGACGAAACTATGTCCTTCTTTCGCACCGAGGTAAGTGAGGGAGCCTCCCCCGCTAAGGCTCGAGCTGCACACAAGCGAGACTGGCGTCCAAGATGGCGCAGTCCGCTTATATAAACCTGTATCTCATCCGTACTGGCGTGGACACTGTTATTAATAACGAGCTCCACGAAAAGGTAATTGCTTGCTCTATTCCTTAAAAGTCGCTATCGTGCGCAAAGCACCCGACACGACCCGATTGGCACGTTCTGTTTGGCCATCGGTCTGGGGGTGATCGGCTGTTGGCATGTGAAGCTTTCTACCGAGCAACTCAAATACATGACGCCCAAAAGCCCGACATTAGACGTGTATTCCGCTATGATATTTACGGAATCGAGCATGCCGTGTAGTCGATACACGTGATCCAGGAACATGAGGATGCCTACTTCCTGAGATTGTTGCTTCACGGTACTAAATGCAACATTTGCTCAGTCTGTTTAAAAGACAACGAGCCCCGTCCGACCCTTGTGGTCGGGCGGTATGCCATACGAGAAGTCCAGACTGACCGAATTCCGACAATCCGTTGGAATTGGCAGCGGCTTCAATGGCGCCCTGCTTGATGGTCCAGGCTTTATGCGCCCACACTGATCGCAAGGGCGAATATAGTTGGCCACACGCCGATATAGGTGTGGCCACCAAAATTCCTCTGGCACTCGTACAAATGTCTTTTACAGTCCAGATACCTACTCGGTGGTGCATCATGGAAACCTTGAAGTAACTTCAGCTTGAGATCTGTGTCATGAAGGATATAGATTCTCAAGGGGTCACAAAGTGACAGCTGATGCCATAATAGGCCATGGCTGTAAATAAACTGACTTAGCTCTCTCTTTCGGTGCGACGGAAGGGTAAGATATCGCCCACCGAAGCGATTCAACGATAGGCAACAATGCTCGTCCTGACTGTAGGTTTTGTTAATTTTGGAGGTTTAAGAGCTCGTTACGTGGTAAATCTTCATGGCTGCTAAAAACAGAGACCGGTGAGATGTATGAGTGGCTTTGCAAGGATGGCAGGCAAGAAGAGGTGACCATTTCGTTTAGCCAAAGGCGCGCTCTAAACTCTGAGGGTTTTTAAGCTAAACTCGCCTTTAGTTTTGCCACTAATGTCGAGGATGTTCTCCAAGAGAGGCAGCATTGATCGAGACACGGGCGGCACGATTCGTTTTTTAAAAGAAGCTTTTGGTTTCGTTACATGCACGAGCAAAAGACCGAACATCACGGCTACGGCATAGGTTACGGCAGTAGCAGCATCTATTTTGTCCCTCAAAAGCTCGGATATGGCTTGCATAATTTCTAGCTCTTTTATCAGTTGGAGGACTGGACGTCGTGGTTCTTTTTGGTTTTTACCCGAATTTTTTTTATTTTATTCTTTCAGACGAGGCATTGAAGAATAAATTGTTGGGAGCGAATGTATACAAAAGCAAGCGGTACTTTTCGCATTTTTGACGAATCGTTGCCTTAAAATACCTGCTGCCTATGTCACCATTTTTTGAGTCGTTTGAAGAGAGACTTGCAAAGCTGTAAGCTTTTAATACCGGATCTTCCCACAACACAATATGTGTATATCCTCCCAAACCATCCTGGAAATGGTTATGAACCGGAAGTGATGCATTGAGAGAAAATATTCTATGTTAATATATCAGCTGCAGACGATTAAGTGACATATATTTCCAAAAAATGGTATAACAATTTCCAGAAACTGATTTTAGCCTGTCGGCATTTCTTGTACCAATGGTTTAATAACAACTTGATTCATTCTGCTGGCTTCGAGACAGCAGAACCTAAGATGAAAATGTGTTTACACAAATCTGCCTTTGGTGTGGAAGTGACAATCGTATTGCAGCTGCTGCGAACATCTGCACAAAATCATAATGGCGGAATGTATGACTATTACTTTCTGCTTGTTTTGAGACTTCATCAGTACCTTGCACACTTCACTATTATACGACATTTTTTGTCAAGTGTGGGACCTGCTTTTGACAAAAATATAAATATATATCGGTGAAATTCAACGTGCCGTGTACCAGTCCGTTCTGAAGGATGGCACCTTTATGTGTTCTCGCATCGAACCCACATTGATGGATGACGACAGCGAGCGCATCTCCTGCACATATTCTTGCTGCGATCGCTTCGCCTGTCACGCTTCAATAAGCGCGCCCGAAGCAACACTTCGTTGTTCGGCGGCTGACACATGGCGCGAATCTTTCTGTCAAAGATCGCCCATGCTGGAAACGCCTTACCGAGCTCCATAAGCGCCGGTAAGCTCACTCTGACGCCTTACCGTGCAATGGTACATGGCGAACGACACTATTTGTGTTCCGTCCTCGATGAGCTGCGCCACACATATGCTACACGGCTAACAGCCAGTTGACAATCGGGTGCACTGCAGTTCCATCGAACTTGGGCGGGTCCATCGCAATGATCCTCGACTGATACGGCCGGGCGGAGAACGCCTCAACAGTCCTGTTAAAAGCCTCGTTCTGAGCTTGCTCACGCCTGATTATTTCTAACTCTAGGAGACGGACTCCGTCGCGGCATTGAAATAAGCCTCGGACGCTGACATTCGCTTTCCGAGCACGAACGGCTCAAACTGCTTTAATTGAGCAATATGGTGCTTAAAAGTTCTTCCCAAGAGTCTGGCCAAGGCTTGCTCACCAATCCCTTCTCCAAGTGCTCATTCACCTTCGATGATGTTCAAAAAGGAGGGAGAATGAGCCAAATCGATATTGAGGTTCATCCTCACTGAAACGTGGGAGAGACGGGTCGTGGGGAGGACTACTAGTGCTACCAAGTGTAGGCGTGCGCTACAATAGTAGCCACGCTCTACTTAAGCACAAGCCTTCTACCAGAACAGAAAAAAGGTAATATGATTTAAACCCTTTTTTATCCAATGATTGGATGCCAGCTCTGTATATATGAACCGCTACATGGTAAGCGTTTTGTTCTGAATATATCAACTCGCAGATGACGCTAGACGTTATCTCTTTCAATGTGAATGCACCTAACTGCATTACATGCATAAAAGTGGGTCACTTTGTGAACCTTAGGTCAAACTACCTCACATGAAGTAATCGACCTCCTTGTTAAGTGTACTCAATGAGTGTGTAACATAATGCAGCTAGCCTATTACAAATGATTAGGTAGGGGAGCTATCTCGCTCCTAAAGTCAGAGGAAGACTTTCAGACTCAGAGAGTCGCTTAATACTGTAAACTAATTAGTTTAACAACTCAAGAGTTGCACAAGCTATTAAAGCTTAATGATACCTAGTTCAAGGGATTCAGGGGTTCGTAGAACCAAGTAGCAACTAGACCCGATGGTATGTGCCTTAGAAAGCCTTCTATCTCTCACAGATCAACGCGCAAGCCTAATGAAGGCACTAGACGCTCTAAGATCAAAAGGGATCCTGAACTTTATACAATTATTCAAATCTATAAAAATTACCCTAGCTAATGTAGCATAGATTTCGGCCAGATACAAATCTGGTGGCGAACACATTTGTTGCCCATTATAAGTGGAATTTAGTTATTTGTTATCTTAAATAGGATAGAAGGGTAATATACCTATAGAGTAAATGTACCACAACAATGGTTCTCCAACCAATGTGTGCCCCGTTCTACCCTCCCCCATCAGACAGTTGACACCGAATGACAACATTTGCTTCATTTCCTCTTTGAGGTGAAAACATAAACAGCTAACCGTTTGGTTGTGTTTTGCAATTCTTCGTCCCATGACAATCAAGCGTGAGTCACAGACTCCTAGCACCTTCCTCGACAATGAGAGAATGGTGGACTATAAAAGTCACTCGCCATCAGAGGATGAGGAAAAAGGGCTTTGCTCTTACACGACTTCTTGTCCGAAAGAATGTCGGCGGCCCCGAATCCATTCCCAGAACTTGGTGCCGCCGATGTATTATCTGTACTGAGCAGGACGCAGGACCCTGAGCATAACATCATTACGAATCCGCTCGATGATGAGCAAGAGCGGGCAATCCTCTGAGAGAAACAATCTCGTCATCGAACTGCAGAGTCAGCGAGAGCTAAAGCTCAATTAAATGTAGATTCACTCCACTCAGTGTGGAAGAGCGTCTTAAGAGATCTCGGGCCACAGCTTGGCCATCTGGATCTCTGGTCCCGCGGCGAAAACTCCGGAAGAGCTCACTGATCGCGAAGCTCTTCATGAGCTATACCGCAAAGTAAGTATAAGACGCGTTTGCGTGATCATGTCCGTAGGGATTCAATGACCTCAATAATGAAAATTCCGATCGTTTTGTTTCGAAATTAATTAAAAAGCGAAAACGAAGTTTCATTTGAGAACTGGATTCCTCCGCAATATTTGGAGTATTAGAGAGTCTGTGAATGTGGCTGATGTTCGTTGGGAATGTAAGGTTTCGCTTCGATTTCGCCAAGCTTAAGGCCAACGGCCAATCACGTCCGGCATTAATGCCACAAAACGAAGAAAGGCCTAGCCGAGATCTCATGGCTTCGGTTGACCGTGCAACCATGAATCGAAGCCGCACTGAGGCTGTAGATATACCTAATCTCACTTCTAATTGTGGGAACCGTCGTTTGACGCGAGTTGATCTTGAGCTTGGCACTGAAAGAGTACGGGCGATCTTGCCGAAGAGGTACCTCAAACTGCCAAGAATTTTCAGAAGAGGAGTACCCCAGCCACTTCACCAGGCGCAACTTCTTCGTGAAAGCCTTGCTCGGGTTTAGGGCACTTTTAAGGCGGTTCAGAACCGTCTTTCGATGTTGAAATATCAGCAAATCCAGCTGGACATCCTAGTGAGGATGTAGCAATCTGCGGCACGACCGCCTGTCTCGGCGCAAGCGCCTTTAAGTCCAGTCCCCACATGGCTTAAGCAAGTCGACGTAGAACACTAGGTGTATACGCAGCTTGCTAGGAAGGTGAAGCGTGTAAGCTAGGCCATTCTTGACCACGATTGTAAACTATCCAGTAAAGCGCGGGCGCAATTTGGTCTTATAGACCGCAGGAACCAAGTTAGTAGGTAGATTTTTAGCGTTTTGTATAACTCGGTATCCAACCACATAAGAATTAATACAGCTTCTGCCTTTGGTATCTGCTTGTTCTTTTTGTTTGTCTTAGTTATCACCTATCGTGTCACGTACATCGCTAAAGACACTAAATCGCGTCGCAAGAACCTCGCTTGCTTGTTTCCGAATGGTAGCAGGGCTGATATCAGCAAGCCTATCGGCTAATCCCCCTACCAAGCCCTACGCCACGCAGTAATATCGATAACGGTACGCGTGGGTGGGTGAGACCGTTGACATAGAACGGAGTGTAGCCTGTAGAAGGATGGACAGCGTCATTTGAACGAATTTTCACCAATGGCAAAATCCGATGCGTCACAGATGACACTGAAAGTCCAATTTGGATTTGGCAGTGCCAGAATCGGGGCAAGGATAAGACTATCCTTAATGGCTTGAAAATATTTAGGTTATGTGCTAGTCCAGCACCATTCTGTATCTTTTTTACGGAGATTTGATAATGGCCTAGCCATATCAGCGTAATTTTCGCTATATTTGTGTTATTAATTCGTGAGACCCAACCATTTACGCAAATTCTTTTGAGTTTTAGGAATTGGACAATCTACTATGGCTTTTACCTTAGCGGGATCCCCAATGAAGCACCCTAAGAAAGGAATTTCTTCTGCGCCAATAATGCATTTAGATGCGTCCGCATACAATGTATTTGTGCGCATACACTCGAGCACTGCTCGCAAATGGTCTAAATGGTTTTCCATATCCGACCGACCCTGCTCCGCACGACTATGGACAAAAATTTCATCAAAATAAATCTGAGCATAACCTTGATGAGGGCGGAACAGTTGCGTCACTAGACGATTTAATGTTGCCAGAGCGTTGGAAAGCTCTTGTGGCATAGCCAACCACTCCCATAACATACCGCTTGGAATGCTACCGCTGTAAGCAGGATGTCGCTAGCTCGCATGAGCAATTGGTAATAACCATCGACTAAGTCAAGTGCAGTGTACTTGTACATCCAATTATATTGTTCTGAAGAACATCATTTCTAGTAATGGGGGTTTGTGCTGGTATAGTAGCAGCATGAAGCCTATTATAGGCAGGTACAATGCGCCATTTACCATTGGCTGTTTTTACACAAAATGTCGGTGTCGAATGGGAAGATTTGCTCTCTCGTACCATTCCAGCCTCGCGCTTAGCACGAAAGAAATCGTCAATGACGTCACGCTATTCTCTTGGTAAAGGCTGCTGTCGTGTGACAAATAGTGGTTCCCGGAACCAAGTCAATTTCATGACGTTCACCTCTATCCGGTAGTAAAAAAGATGATGGGTTAGTACATACCACATATTGGAATTCCTTAATCAAGGAATAAACTGGATCTGTAGGATCTTTAAGTATCGTGACCCACTCCGCGCATTAATTGCAGCTTTGTGTCATCCAGGACAGCTTCGTTAAAAAGTGACGATGAGTTTAACTCAATCCTTGGTCGAATGAACACTATCTCAATTTAGTCGCCAGCCTTAAAGGCTCAGCCGTCCTCATCAATAGACATTTCGTCTAGCTTTAAAAGAGCATGTAACGAAGGGGTTGCCCAGGTTTACTTCTATTTCGATGTTACCGATTACACTATATTCAAGCGTATGCAATTACTCGCTCGTATCACTTTGGTAGGGTATAGACGCATCGCGTCTTCCCTACCTCGGATAAGAGACAATAAACCTTTTAGAGGCCAGGAAATTCGCGTCCATAGATTTTCAGCCTATACCAGAGCTGGTGTCTGATTCGACACCCGACAAGGAGTTAGGTTACTCAACTTCCTGTCCAGCGACTGTTCAGGTATCACTACACGTGCATTAAAAGGGTTTGACCCGAAATGCCCTGGCGAACCGCCAATAGGGTCACTACTGACACTCAGTATGGTGCCGCCTCGGCCGACCACACTCGGTGGAATTAGACGTGCCACTCCACGTATCTGAGGTATATTACATCCTTGATGACTCGGCCTTAGGCCAACAGTGCTTTCAACATTCAGCAAAGCGTCATTTCAACGAGTGTCACTCGACCGGGTGCGTGCCGTTCCGCCTCCTTTTCTGAGTCGGGCTCAAAATTATTGTTTTCAAAATTGGAGTTTATTTATTCAGACAATCCAATATCTAACCCACTGACAGATTTAGTCAGTAATTCGCGCCGATAGCGCTTTTGTTGCCTAGCAAAGGTGGGTTCATGACTCTCCAAAACTTTGCTAGGAACATTGCGCGTGGCGCCTAAGCTCTTAGACCTCCAATCGATCTATAACTCATGGCGTTCAAGCCAGGCCATACCAAGGATGAGATCATACCTCGAATCCAATCAAGGACGAGACACAGTCCCACACTGTCAAAGTCAAAAACTTCATACATAAGTTCAAATAAACTTTAGGAACAGTGGCACCAGTCCCAGACGCTAAGCGAACACTGATTGTATCACTTTCTTGCACTTTAAGCGCCTCAACGTATTGTTGAATTCCCTAAAAAATACGTCGAGCATGGTTGCAAGACGCTGCTGTGTCAATTAAATTAATCACGGCTTATCAAAGCCCATCACTGTCGCTTAAGCGACTAACAAGCCAGGCTTGTACTCACTCCCCGTGCTATTGCGCACCGAGCTAATTGAGGCTAGGTCCTGCTTACTCTCACCTTCTAGAGGTTAAACATAGCCTAGGTCTTCCCCAGTACGGCGCCCTTCACCTATTGGGTATTGACATTTACGCGCACCATACCCGATTTGTGCCCTTTCTCGACCTTTACGCGAATTTCGTAGGGGGCAGGCCGGACGTAATTGTTTCGTGCTTCCGCACATATAACATCTACGGATGGTCTTATGCTGTTTCACAGCTTGAAGAGCCTCTTCTTCTTCCTCAGCGAGGCTTGAATCCATAGGTTCCGCTCTATCAGACGGAATTCATGTGCTCGAAGAGCTTGTTCGGTTGACAGGCGTGCTAACGCGAGCAGACTTAAAGTCAAACTCTGCGCGTAGCACTATGGCAACTTCCTCTTCGAACGTAGCCAGATGAGATCGGAACAATTCCGTCCGGGCAACGCCCTCATTGAGACCCCCCATAAAGATAGTCACTACAATTGCTTCTTGCACCGGGTCTTGATGCATAGGTGCAATGAGAGTTCTAAACTCCTGGACAAAGTCCCCTCGGGATCTTTTACTCTGTTGAGTCGCTAGGAGCCGTGCTCGCATCCGAAAAGCCTGATCAGGCGGTGCAAACATGCTGGTCATTTGCTATTCCAGCGAAATTTATGTGGTAAAAGCGTCGTTTATGGACGTGCTGCACGATAGTGCCCGCTCCATGGCTCTACATCCAAGTTTGGAAATGACCATAGCTACCTTTTGCCGTTCTATTAACACAAGGTGGAGTCAATGGACATCTCCATCTGCTTAATCAAAAAAGGACGATTCTCCCTCTTTTACCTCACATGTCCTTACATTGAAACTAGAGGGCGAACGTTAGGTTCTAAATCAGGTACAGAGATGTACCGAGTTGGCATAGATGCCGCAAGGTGATCCTGAACCTGGCCGATTACGGAGGATTCATATCGCATGAAGACTTCAAGCCTTGCATGCAGGACCTCTGGTTTCTGGGGTATAATGGACATTACGTTATCAAGCACAAACGAAGTTTTGAGTTTTGTCATACGCTGTGCGTTGCACCTCTGAAAGTTCTGGAAACTCTTCCATTTCAGTGAAGGCATAGTCTATTAAAGACTCAGGCGTAGATTGACTACGAGTGCTATCAGGTGTAGCGGGGCTACCTCGCTCCTAAAGTCAAAGAAAGACTTTTAGACCTATTTATATAGAACTACTGGGTTTAACAACTCAGGGAGTCGTACAAGCTACTATATCTTAGTTCAAGGGATTCAGGGGTTCGTAGAACTAAGTGGCAACTAGTGCCCGAGGGTATGTATGTAACGAAGTGTATCGTTACATGAAATTAAAACTTGAAGGTTATTAAATTAATATGTAATCTAAAAGGAAATAATTGGGAGAATACTGATTTACATGGTAATATTCTAAAAGCTTATCCATTAGTAGATAAATACCACTATATCTACATTCTCCGCGGTCCAGTCAGTGCTGGACGCGCGCAAAGAGAGAGACAGATAAGAATTTATTACACGTTTTGGATTAGTTTATAAATCAGTTAGTTTTATATAGATAGAAATTGAAGAACTTAATTATATTGAATCCAGTTTTAAATTAACCCTCTTTGAAGCAAGCTTTTAAAGATATCCTTCCTCTGCACGTACAAGTGTACGTGGAGTGACGTGAGGTACCACTCGCACTGTTGCAGTGCAAAGTTGACTTGTACTGAAGCAGTCCAAGTCGGCAGTTCTCGGTTACACGCTTTAGCACTTTGTAGTCCGTGCAACGACCACATTTCCTCCATCTAACATGGACATATTAGATGATAATGGAAATAGGCATCACGTTACGCGTGATAGCTACTCATTTCTAAGTGACATCGAAAGGAGTGTTGTCGAATGAATGAGCCAAACCGTAGGGAATGATGCCATCTTGGCCATGCTATCCGGTTTGGACAGAGATGCCCTCCATTCAACCATCGCCAAGTTCATACATCATGAACTTGACGAGGCGAAGGAGGATGAGAAGGTAGTCTTGTTTAAACAGCAAGGCTCTCAACAAGCAGAACTGTTGAGGTTACAGCAGGTACAGACCCCTGTACCTGGGAAGACGCACACGCGTCGTCCCGAAACCTTAAAGATTAACATTCTGAGTATAGCATATAGTTACTAATGTGGGTAATAGTAAACTACTACTCAAGTTCATTAGGCCTTTCCGTGTACTGCATCGCAAGGGCAACGCGTACACAATATAATTGCCACGCAGGATTTGAGCGGATCCTACGCTTTACGTTGCTCGGCTCCGCCCGTACCACCAGTACTCGGCTTCTTCCGAGGACGGATCGGACCACCCTTTTCAAGAATCCCTATGAGATTCATGTGACCGCGAACCCGGTTCTCATGTTGAATCTGGAGTTTCTCATGCCGGTTCCGAAAATCCTCGAAATTGCGATGAGCTGACGACAGCCTCATCACGAAGAGCGTGATATCTCCGTTCGTACTCCAAACGGAGTACGCACTAATAGAAATCTTATCTGTCTCTCTCTTTGCGCGCGTCCAGCGCTGACTGGACCGCGAAGAAAGTAGATATAATGGTCTAAATCTACCAACGGATAAGCTTTTAGAATATTACTATGTAAAGCAATATATTCCAAATATTATCTATCTCTTAGATAATAAATAAATTAACAGCCTTTAAGTGTAAATTTCATGTAACGATACACCCCGTTACATCACCCCTCCCTTAATCGACAATCGCTCTGACTGTCATTGGACAAAAAACGCAGTCAATGCTGCATCCGTAACGATAGAGTGGTAACTATAAGACCATTTAATTGAAAACGATGTGGATTAGTCGGAACCATCTTTTGTAATTCTATCGCATGGTTAACGAGTCCATGCGGTTTGCTAATAGTGCGGCGCCTTCGGCTGCGGTTCATGCAGCCGTGAATGACGCATTATTGTCTCTTGCGGAAGACGTTCCATCTGCCGTAGAATCGTCTTCTCCTGCAACCTAGATGTTGCAGGTGCACGTGGTGATTCACTACGTGAATGCGACCCCTCTTTCGAGGTCGACCACGAATGCGAATCGGACGAAATGGCCGACTAGGGCAGAGCAGAACAGTCGCCTGATAGTAGTCAGGCGGCTGTTTATGAGCCTTCGAATGGGGGGGGCTCAATCGGATAGACGTGCTAAAGCATGTTTGGTTCCGACGATGAGGATGATTCCTCATCGCCAGCACCGTCTCCCGTGCTGTCACCCGCACAAATTTCTGTGCGTGGTGATGACGATGGCGTAATCCATCTGAATAAAAGATCTTGTGGTACCCTGCTTCAGTGGGTTTCACTCAGGGGAGCGTAGAAAACAAAAAAAATGTATCGTCTTGCCCGTGAGAAGAAGCCTTGGCTTTTGCTTGAACGGCTAGTCAATAGCTTGTCTGGAGAGACTACTCCTCACAATAAATATCCCTAATTTATTGCGACAAAGCAACATGGCCTTGATCCCAGCGCGAAGAGCTTTCGGGCTGAGGAAGACTTCTAAGACGATGGGCTTGTCTTAAGCATCAATGGTATAGTGGCAACAACAAATGAGATAAAATCTCGCTTATGCAAGCCTGTAGCGCGTTTATTCGCAATGCCAAAGACATCGGAGTCGAAGCCTGGCTTTGAAGACTTAACGCGATAAGCGTTAAGTTTAAAAAAACGAACTGCAACCGGTGCAAGGCATAAATTTCATCGGTTGTCTCGTGAGGCAAGACTTCCAACCCCACGTGGGGTGATCCCTGTCCGTCTTGCGTTGACAACACGAAGCGAGTAAAAGGGGATGTCTCTTTCTTTTCTTTGCCCTGGGAAAGGGCTCGCATCTCTTTTGAGGTGCGGGGTGCGATTAACGTTTTGCAATCGATTTACCGGCGCCAGGGGCGTGTGTTTTCCGGTGGGCCTTCTGAACCATCGGATGGATCTCATTATAATGAGGGCCTCGTCCCTCAACGTCAGCAACCAGCTGGGAACGAGGCTCCCAGCTGTCATGTGAAGGTGGATAACCGCGCCAGCGAACAAGATACCTCATTCGCTGCCGCTTCACATCACGGTGGTTCTGGATACGTTCCACAAGGAAACGTTGACCACCGTGGAAATCCACCAATGGTTGTGGTGGAGGAAAGAAAATTAGATCCGAACCGTGTGTCGGATTTCATGTCGAAGATCGACAAAATCGATCACTCCCTCCATGATTTGGAGTAGGGACTTGACCACGAGCGCGGCAAGCGTCGCTCGTTGGAGCAGACGGTGCCGGCTCACCATATCAAGCGGTTAAAAGACCGTTCGAGGACATAGTTTTGTATTAGTTTAAATTGATGTTAGTATTGAATAGATAGAAACAGAAGAACTTAATTATACAAATACAGTTTTATTTTAACCCTCTTTAAAGCAAGTGTTTTTAAAATGAGTTTTCCTCTGCACGTTCTAGTGTACATGAAGTGACGTGAGGCATCACTCGCACTGAAGCGGACTTGTACTAAAGCAGTACAAGTCGGAAGTGCTTTGTTACAATGTACCTTAAAAAGGCTTTTATCTCTCACGGATCAAAGCGCAAGCCTTATGAAGGCACTAGACGCTATTAAGATCAAAAGGTGTACTGGAAGTTAATAAAAAAATTTTAATATAAAAACCTTACCCTAGCTAATTTAAAATAGATTTCAGCCGCCAGCGACCACATTTGTTAATCATAAAATGGAGTTTTAGTTATTAATATCCAGATACAAAAAAAACTTTACCCTATTGTTTTCAAAACAATACGTATGATTAAGGCCGTATAGATCGCGAACAACACGTCCAGCATCTTCTGCCAACAATATGCGAACCCACGAACAAAGTCTTCATGTTTACTTCCAATAAACCTCGAATACTTTATCAACATATATCGAATCTTTTCGAGGGTAGAAACACTTAAGAAAAAACAACCGTTTCAACGCGGCACATGTCGAGAGCGCAGCCACCAACCTGCCACGTATCGAACTCCTAGTTGTGCCCAATCGGCTTCACCTCCTCTCCAGAATGCCAGTTGATGTCTTAGGCTTCTTTAATGCTGGTTCCGCATCAAACCCCACTCGGCGCTGCGTCGGTATTGAGCACATCTTGCTTGAAGCGACCATAAAATCCTACCGGCGCTTCTATTCCAACGCCTGCTCCTGTCGAATGCCGGTCGTTTTTTTCGAACAAGTTGACGTCGCACACGACAATAGACTGTCGCTGTAATTTATCTTTACAGCGATCCAAAGATTTACAACAGGTGGCTTCTCAGATGGCGGTCGGCTCTGCCAACTGTGTTGCCTTCACTATCCACCAGTTGGAACAACACTTCAAGAGTCATTGGGCTGCAAATTCGAGAATGTGTGTCAAGGAAACACGTTGTTAAAGCTGAGTGATGGTCACACTGAATAGTTTCATACCCTTTTCAATCCAATACTGAATTGATTTAATTTACATTTTATGGCTGCTACGCAACTTCTGATGTCTGATTCTTGGCTCTGGCTGCACGAGGACATCGGATCATTTGTGGAGACAATACAGAGAACCGACTTGTTTCCGGTGTTTTACAGTACAACCCAATGCTGACCGGTCGAGCACGCATTAGACAGATGCAACGCCACGAGCCCTTGGTCCACGAAAAGCCTAACATCTTCGACTAATCCCGTCTTGACTCAACGCAAAGAGCGCTTCCAAATAGTCGCACCGTCTCTCGCGAGCGACTACTGCGGCAACGCCATTGCGCTCGTAATCAAACCTTCTTTTCCGTCCTTCCTGCTTATATCGATGCATTCTTTTTTAAAAGGATCGAGTAATCGACCGAATCAGATACCGATGGCTGCAGGCAACAGCACGAAGTCCTGAGGATCACATGTGCGTTAAGTAATTTCGTCCATTAGAGGAGACAAACGATCCTGTGCTCAGTCGAATCTTAGGGAAGACACGTAGATAGTATTCCTCGAGTTTCTCCTGGCTCAAATCCCCATTCCCATGATGGATAGACAGGGTCCTGAGTCATAATTTCACCAGGATTCCGAGAGAAGAGATAAAGGCGACACATCGTGTTCGTAGCATTCTTTGTTCTTGTTTCTTACCAGCTGCTGGCACTATTTATCTTTTGGGGAATGATTACTTATGTCGGTCGAAGCGACGTCGATAGTACTATCACCCATTCTCACAAATTCTCGGCGCGACAACGTCGAAAGATTACACGCGAAAGAAAACGACAGGGTATGCATCCATTTCGATGTGTAAATATATGTATAAACTTATATAAGTAGATTCTCATTGACCGTAAAAGACGCTTCGACGTCGCGTAGGTTGTAATTGTAGCGAACGGTCCTTGGGGCCGTTCGTGAAGGGTATTTGAACTAGCAAATTTAGATCGACAGCACCTTTCCGTCTACGCAAAGCAATCGGTTCGCGTCGGGGTACTGTCGTCGAAATCGAGCGCCGCGTAGAGCACGTCGACCCACGCGAGCGATGCGTCTTCGTCCGCGGGACAATTGGTCAATGGCAGCGACGCCTCCACGGTCACCACGGGGGCCACGTCCTTGGAAAAATGCACGTCCGACATTGATAGCGTCTCATTTACGGTCGTGCTATGCGGGGGCGAAAGCGCCCGCTTCCTTGTAATACGCCACGTCAGTGCGGGCTGGTCGCGCTGAAAGAATTGGTTTGAAAACGTGCACACGACGGCACGGGATTTGGTCCACTTTCGAAAGTGAAAGTAGTTGAGTTGGCGTTGAAAACTAGCGTACTTTCGGTGCTTAAAGTACTTGGGTAGCACGTAGCTCGTCATGGCGGCCATGTCGTGAATCTCAAACGCCTTGCCGTCGGGCGTCCAGCGCAAGATGCGCGCAGACTCGCTGTCGAGCATGCGACGGAGGCTCTTTAGAAACGGGGCCACCTCTTTTACAGATGTACCGTCCGTCAATTCGGAGGCGTCAAGGGGCGAGTGCATCATCCGTGTCTATCTAATGAAAGAGCTTGCAGTCGGCAGATGGAAAAGTGTCGACTGAAAAGTAAGTCGCATATCGTCTACCTAAAGTCTGGGAGGGCGGTCTCAAGCCAAGAGCAATCGATGTGATGGTGTAGAGTGGAAGGGTATCACGGACACTGACGGTGCAAGGTTTCTCGTCGGGCCGTCCAGTTTAGTCGATCTGCCCGCTGTGCCGAGCGATTTGACATTGCATGTACAGTACGAGGGCGGCTGTCCAAGCACTTAGGAAGACCTTGAGCGCAGACGCGCCTGTGGGGTGGTTCTCACGGTCGCGAATCCTAAGATTTCCCGCGACTGTAACCGTTTATTATTTGCACATTTAAACAAAAGCACGCGGCGACCGTGGCGTCTTTGAGGCCCTTTCGTACATTCGACTATCCGGATTCTTTGAAATAGATATGAGGTGTTGTCACAGATTGCAAAGCAAGCTGGGATACGCCATTAGACTAGCCAGCAAGAACCAAATGATTGAAGCAAACTGTGTATTTGAAGGCGACTTCACGGAGCAGACTTAGCTTTCGTTGCCTGTAGCGCTTGATGATTCCCCGAAATATTGAACGGAATTCGGATTTTTCTCATGACACCTTCACGAAAGATGGGCCTCGAAGCTGATTATGATTCGTAGAAAGAGACGGGAGGAAAATTCCGTATTTGCCTTTCTGCTCAACTGTGGTTCCTCGGTAGTCGTCGACTAACGCCGGGCCTGTTTGGCGTGATTTTCATGTGCTGAATATATCGACCATTTGTTTCGTAGGTGTACCTGCCGTGGCCAGATTTGTCATACGCACAACTTAATCGCAGCCTTTAAAAGAGCGTACTCTTAAAAGAACTCACAATGCAGCACGATTAGTTCTCGGTGGTCGCTCTTTGAGCGGACCATCGAACATACTTATAATGGGACAACAGCTTGCGTATTTTCAAATTCAATACCGAGACATCTAGGTCGGGTACTTGGTAAATTTTAACAATTTTGTCCGACCGACGGTGGCTCTTTTGCACACTTGCAAACCTTCGATTTCCAGTCACGACCCATGGACTTACGCCATCCGAAAATGTCGGTAGAAAAATGCAATGCATGGCCTATTTGGGGTCGATAAAGTATTCACTTCGAGACAGGCTGCAATGACTTACTACATAATTTAAAAATTTGAAGAAGCTTACACCAGAACGTCACGAGTGTTAAAAGTGTTGCCTTCCGTTAAGTCCTACAGTCAGTTAACATATTTTTAAGCTGTAATTTAAGCCAAACTACGGTATAAAAAAATCGTCGGGACGGCTGTGTAAAGTCAGGATTTGGTAACGTGATTGCTTGAACAAAATAAACAAAGCTGTCGCATAGCGACGATTGCGGTATGCGACAGCTTTGAATATTTTTCGTTTAGGCAGTGTTGCCAAACCCGTCGCTGATCTCGTACGAGTCATGGGTACGACGTAAACGCGGGAAAGCGTGGATTTGAAGAAACCGCTTAGGTAGAACAAGCCGCTAAACACGCGCCGGATGGCTCAAACAGAGCCCTCATCTGGTATTTTTTTTCTAAGTGTACCCATGTAAACCGTGGGTAGACGTGCAGCGATGATATTCACACCAATTGCAGTATCGTTTTCGTAATCGCCTTACATTTCCCAAGTCGAATATCAAAATTTGTTGTTTTGATAATTGCCTAGCTTGCCGTCGAAAGAGTCAAGGTTGGAGGTAGTGAAATATTTGCAAGCCGGATTTGAAATGAGAGCCAGACGCAAATGTGACCTTAAATGATTTGTATGAGTCCGCTACAAAATCCTTTTTCAATATTAATATCTAATTTTGTCATAAAATCCTATTTGACCCTTTTATTGACTTTTCTAAAAATTACATGAACTGCGAGAATGGCACTGAATCGTGGAATATCGCGAGGCGAGGCTTTCGTACTTAAAATGAGGTTGGGTTCGCCGCCCCTAATGGCTACCTTGCCTTTGCGGTCGGTCGAAAAGAATCTTGCGGGCTCCCTCCTACTTTTACCTTATTTTTCCCGCTTGCCCAGCTGCTGCCTTCTGTTCATCTACTCATGAACAGAAGGCAGCAGCTAAGTTGTCACAAATTACGCACGGAGTCACGTCGAAATCCCAGCCGCTTCGTAACCATAGGGGCGGCACATCCATGTGTGCCGTTGCCGCTTCGAAGCTGAAATGAATCGCCTTGAGAGTTACCGCGCCAGGTTTGTCACCTCACAATTTTGCGAGTAGTTAGGTATTGTAAAAGAAATGCCCGCTTAAAAACGATTTGCTTATGCAACAACATGGGCATGGACACGGCATAGTAATCATTATTTTTGGTATGTCCACCGTTTAGGTTATTTGTTGTACCACAACTTTCATCGAATATGCTAATCGCAAAATTCACGTCAACATGACCATTAAGGTGATCTTTTGTTGTAATCATGTGACAAAACCCATGCCGAGCAAAAAAAAATCTCCACGTTACTGATAAAAAGACGCCCAGCCCCTTTTGGCTCCGTGATCGTCTGGTTCTCGACTTCCCCCAGAAGATTTGGTAATAATGGCACCTATGGGTTCACGTGAGTTGGGATATGAATTCTTTATATGTCCTTTCTAGCAACCATACCTTGCCATATTTTCGCACATGAAGATAGGTACTTCAAGTTTAACCAAAAACAGACGCTTTGTTTTGTCAGCGCATTAAGCCTGCTCCGTCCAGCAGTGCGCCACTAAAGCCGCTACCGATTCCAACGGATTGTTGGAATGACGAAATTTAATTTAATAAAGAAAGCCCTCTACGCAACGAATGGCTTTGAACCCGTATATGTAACGGGGTGTATCGTTACATGAAATTAACACTTAAAGGTTGTTAATTAATATATATTATCTAGAAGGTAGATAATATTTGGTGAATATTACTTAACGATATGATATTCGGAAATCTTATCCATTGGAGAGCTTTCCGAATATTACGTAAAGAAATTGGTAGATAAAGGCCATTATATCTACTTTCTCCGCGGTCCAGTCAGCGCTGGATAAACAGAGAGACAGATAAGACTTTATTACATGTTTTGTATTAGTTTATAATGAAGTTAGTATTGAATAGATAAAAGCAGAAGAACTTAATTATTTCAAATACAGTTTTTAATTAACCCCCTTATAAGCAAGTGTTTTAAAGATAGTCTCCCTCTGCACGTACAAGTGTACGTGAAGTGACGTGAGGTACCACTCGCACTGAGGCAGTGAGAAGTGGAATTGTACTGAAGCAGTACAAGTCAGTAGTGCCTGTAACGGGTGTATCGTTTCATGAATCAACACTTAAAAGGTTTTAATTAATATATTATCCAAGAGGTAGAGAATATTTGGAGAATATTACTTTATATAGTAATGTTCAGAAATCTTATGCATAAATAGGTATATGCCAAGATATGTATTTATCCCGCAGACTAATCAGCTGTAAACGTAAACAAAAGAGAGAGATAGACAAGATTTCAATTGCATGTTAAGTATTAGTTCATAATTAAGTTAACATTAACAGATAGAAAGAAGAGAAACTTAATTATGTTATTACAGTTTTCATTTAACCCTCTATAAGCTAGTTACCTTAAGGAGTAGTCTTTCTCTGCACGTACTAGTATACGTTAAATAACGAAAGGCACCACTCGCAACTGAAGCAGTGCGAAGTGGACTTGTACTGAAACAGTACAAGTCGTAGTGCCCCTTTACACCTTGGTAGCACTTTGTAGTCCGTCTAAGGATCACAAATCCTTCATCTAACATGGACATGTTAGATGATAGTGGGAATACGCATCACGTTTCCCGTGAAAGCTGCTCCTTTCGAAGTGACATAGAAAGGAGTGTGGTCGTACGAATGAGTCGAACCGTATGGAATGATGCCATCTTGGCCATGCTGTCTGGTTTGGACAGAGATGCCCTCCATTAAGCCATCGCCAAGTTCATACAACATGAACTTGACGAGATGAAGGAAAAAGTAGCTTTGCTGAATCAGCAAGGCTCTCAACAGGCGGAACTGTTGAGATTACAACAGGTACAGACCCCTGTGCCTGGGATGACGCAAACGCGTCGTCCCGAAACTCTAAAGATTGACATCTCAAAATATAGGGGAGTCGAAGAAGACTCCCTTTTGAGATGGTTTGTCGAATTAGACGATGCCATAAGGGCACGTCACATTATCGACGAGCAAATGCAAATCGCATTCGCTCAATCAAATCTGGCAGGTCGTGCCAAAACTTGGGCATTGGGCCTTAAGTTACGCGACCCATATGTTTTTGGGTCGCTAGAGGTTTTTAAAACCCGACTCAAACAGACGTTTGAGCCACCAAGGGCTGAGTTCAGAGCTCGTTCAGAGCTTCTGAAACTTAAGCAAGGCAAGCGTGATGTGCACGCATATGCCCAGCACATACGACTCTTAGCGAGTTGTATTACCAATAACCCAGTCCATGAACACACGTTGATTACGGTGTTCATGCAAGGTCTTACGGATGGTCCCGTAAAGACCCACCTGTTCCGCTTGGAACTGGATACGCTTGAAGAAGCAATATCCGTAGCGGAACAGGAGGACTTTTAGCTTGAGACAGGCTCAAGCAAGTTCGTCATCATATCGTCCACCTAGACGACACGAACTAGGAGGTCCAGAACCCATGGACCTTTCCTATGTCGAAAGCGAGAAACCTCGCTTTTCGAATAATAAGCGATCGCAGAAATGCCATCGCTGCCAAAAATTGGGACATTACGCTCATGAGTGTAGTGCCCCACGTCCAGCACCAAAAGGTACTGAACGTAATTTTGGATCGTATGCCAAAAAGGGCAACGGTCGCGGATCCGACGTTGTTGCGAAATCGCAACAGCGAGGCGGACCGCCAAAAAATGGACGGGGTCAGTAGGGGCGCAACGCCCTACTGATCCAGCAACCTCAAGAGAATTTGCAAATCTCTTGACAAAAGTTGCTCCAGACACACAATCATTATGTGTCTCTGCACCTGGTGATGAGGGATACCTCATCAACCTCAACTTCTGCGTGTTGAGAGTCTTGCTGATTAAGCAAGGCTACCTTCTCCTTCGCCTCGTCAAGTTCATGTTGTATGGACTTGGCGATGGCTGAATGGAGGGCATCTCTGTCCGAAATCGGACAGCATGGCCAAGATGGCATCGTTCCCTACGCTCGAACTCATTCGTTCGACCGCACTCCTTTCTATGTCACTTAGAAAGGAGTAGCTATCACGCGAAACGTGATGCGTATTTTCATTTCATCTAACATGTTCATGTTAGATGATTGGAACTGTGGTCCTTGGACGGACTACAAAGTGCTACCAGGTGTAACGGGCTACTGCAGACCTGTACTGCTCTAGTACAAGTCCACTTCGCACTGCCTCAGTGCGAGTGGTGCCTCACGTCACTTCACGTACACTAGTACGTGCAGAAGAAGTCTTTTCTTTAAAACACTTGCTTTAAAGAGGGTTAATTAAAAACTGTATCAATATAATTAAGTTCTTCTTGTCTACCTACTTAAAACTAACTTAATTATAAACTTTTACAAAATATGTACTAAAAGTCTTATCTGTCTTTCTCTTTGCGCGCGTCCAGCGCTGACTGAACCGCGAAGAAAGTAGATATAATGGTCTATATCTACCATTGGATAAGCCTTTAGAATATTACCATGTATAGTAATATTCTCCAAATATTATCTACCTCTTAGATTATATATTAATTAACAACCTTTAAGTGTTAATTTCATGTAACGATACACCCGTTACAGTAAGCGCAAAGTGATTAGTATTGGTATGATGGCTATCCGACTTTACCTCAGCAATGGTGTTGTTACCCCCCATGTCACCCTTAAGAATAATCATGCGACCAATAACTCCTGCATACATTAAGACAACGTATTACGCTATAATTAGCCCCAGCCGCCTCCCTCGCACTTCAAACTCAAAATAAAAAAAGGTGTCAATTTAACGAAAAAGGGTGTGAATTTAGCAATTTTCATAATTTATTATGTCACAATGTTCGTCTTTAAGCTTGTGCCCTGGCTAAATCCTAACAAATTTAATGTTTGCTGAACTTCTTAAAAAACTTGCGGATTGTCAGGAACTATCCCGCATATCAAAGATTATGTTGAAAGCTAAACTTAGCCCTTGCTTTATGCAGTGATAGTGGCTACAATTGAGGAAGGCACGGTGCTCAATCTGGGTAGATTTGTATAATGTTTTACTGTCATGTGATACCTGTTGGGGTATGACAACACACTGCGTAAGAATGTCTTCGTGTAGGGAAAATGGAAAAGTAAATTCGTTCTTATAAAACCCTCATACATGTTACGTACTTAAATGTAACAGCTTCGCTTGCTCTTCTTCTTGTGTCATTCACGACAGTAACCGCCACATCAGCACGACAACGAACCGTCGCCTGATGTTCCACCTTCAACACTCCTCCTCGACGAGAAGTTTCTAATATTGGTCTTGGCCACGAGAAATTGAAACTTCGTTGTCGAAATTGTCTTGGTCAGGAAATCAGCGAGCTGTAACTTGGTTTTAATATACTCCAGCTGTATTACCTTGTTTTTGACTTGATCACGGACAAAATGATAGCGTATATCAATGTGCTTCGCACGACTTTGATATCCTTCATTTTTCGCGATAGCAATCACACTTTGATTGTCCTCGTACACCATTACTGGACCATTAATCTTGACCTTCATCTCCAGCAATAGCGATTTAGTCCACAATACTTCTTGTATACACAATGATAAAGCCACATATTCGGCTTCGGCAGTGCTTAGCGACACACTGTTTTGCATTTTTGACTTGAAAAAAAATCACGGGTGATCCGTTGACCATCACCATCACACCTGATGTTGAGCGTCATTTGTCCTTGTTACTGCCCCAATCAGCGTCACTAAATGCACTCAACTGCAGTTCGCGTGACTTGCTCCGATAGCAGATTCCATCCATAGCGGTTGACTTTAAATAACGCAGCACTCGGATAGCTGCATTCCAATGTTCTTCACTTGGTTTTTCTAAGTGTCGACTCAATTGACACACCGCGAATGCAATATCGGGTCTTGTGCCGGTTGCCACGTAGAGAAGTGAACCCACCAATGAACGATACGGACGATTTTTCATTTTTGGGTCCATCACTTCACACTTATCATGTTCTGGTCTTCCATACCCGGATTATACACCGGCCTAGCATTATCTTGATTGAATTTTTCAACCATTCTTGCTATCCACGCGCTTTGACAGATCTTGAGTCGTTTCTCCTCCATCTTGTAGTCAACTTCGATGCCCAGAACAAATCGCACTTTACCCAGTCTCTTGAGCTGAAATTTAGTAGACAATTCATCAGCAACTTGCTTAATTGAGTCGTACGAAATGCCACCAATGAGCATGTCATCGACATATAACGTCACGTAAGTCCATGAAAAATTGTCAAATCGACGAACAAATACACACGGATCCGAAACGCACGCCACAAATCCCATGCTCTTGAAAACGCCTGAAATAGTCTTAAACCATGTTGCAGCAGCTTGTTTAAGTCCATACAGGCTTCGATTTAGCTTCAGCACTTGACTCGATTTCATTTTAACGCCCTCGGGTGTATTAAGAAACACCTCTTCTTCGAGAACACCATTGATAAATGCTGTATCGACATCATATTGGAATATAGCCATCACGACACGTATTCTCCGGTTGCGAACATGAATTCAATTCGTGTGTTTCGCGGTATGTTGCCAGTAATCAATTCCATAGGTCTGACGATAACCTAATGCCACAAGCCGAGCCTTATATCGCTCAACATCACCATTTTCATTTCGCTTGATGGCGAACACCCACTTAGTTCCAATTACCTTCTTGTTTAACAAATTGTCCACGGGACTCCACGTCTTTTTGCTATCTAGTGCCTTCAGTTCGGCTTCTATCGCTTCTTTCCACATCATACTTTGTGGAGACTTCACAGCATCTTGGTACGTTGATGGGGTTTCAAATGCCGCATTAGCTTGATCATATTCAATACGATATCGTTTTGAGGCACGTTCTACAGGTTCATCTCCTCGTGACGAAACAATAGCATCTGACATCCCGACCGGAACCAAAGCTTGTGAGTCTGTACTTGGAGGAGATATTGCGAGAGGGTTATTGTGTCCACTAACACGAGATGAATGTGTCTCTAGACTGTCATCGAGATTAGTCCATCCCTCCCTGGGCACAATGGCCTGAATATCATCCTCAATTAGCTGGCTCCATGTACACGTCATCGATATCGAAAGCAATATCATCTTCATGTCCATTCTCTAGACGTGTACCCAACGACGTTAATTCTTGAGGAGGCGAGACTATTTGATCACCGTTAGTCTGATCAACCTCCATAGGTTCAATTTCATCGTGATTCGAAGAAATTGGTGATTGAACCCTGATATCATCGTCTCCTTCGCCATTTATTTTTGCGTGCTGACGAGTTGATACTGGTGCGTCATCAACAACTTGTACATACTTCGTCCGTGGCTGTTCTTGAAATGTCACTGACCTTGTGACTTCAAGTTTTTCTGAATTATAATTCCAGACACGATAACCCTTCACTTCGTGTGAATAACCAAGAAACATGCACCGAAATGCCTTCTTGTCCAATTAAGCACGTTTTGCTTTGTCAATGTGTGCGTAACCTTGAGCACCAAAAACGCGCATGTGTGACATGTCTGGCTTCAAGCCAAAACACATCTCAATTGGAGTCTTCGTCGGGGATGAAGCGCACGTGACCCGGTTGGTCACATATACAGCTGTATTTATAGCTTCAGCCCACCACTTCTTTTCCACTTGCATGTGATTTAGCATCGACCTTGCACGTTCCGTCAGTGTCCTATTCATTCGTTCAGCCATTCCATTTTGCTGGGGCGTCGCCTGATGCTCCACCTTCAACAATACCGCTCTATGCTACGGATCATTTTTTAATAATTTTAGCTGCTCTAACCTACAGTGCAATATTTTGTTTGATAAAAGTGACAACGCAGAATATTTCAATAAATTCCGTAAGACCTCAATTTCTTAAGATCAATTTCTTAAGAGTGGGTGGTGCTAAAATGCAGTGGTCAGTTTCGCTCAGGTGTACAGAATATATCTTGACCGTTGCTACGTATTTGTTCCTACCAAGAAAATTGTTCGAGTGTACTTGATTAATTTTTATGAACAAGTAAAGACTTGGTTACTGAAGCCCCTTGCACAAGGATTGCCTGCGAACGCATACCCTTTTTGTAGCCTTGCATTGCTCATACGATCATCAAGTACATGAAAAAGATGGAAAAAGTGATTGCAAAATGTTGTTTTTGAGACTTGATTTGCTCAATTTCGAGTAGATTGCAAAGATTCTTAGAAAAACGCCTCGTACACACTTTGTGGTGCTTTTGCTTTTCGCTGATGCAGATCAGAGCAAGTGCATATCTTTCGGAGAAGGATTTTTCCCGGCTAGTCTGCCACACATAATACTACTCACAGACATGTCGCAATGATAACTTTAAGGCTGGCTTCCCGCAGATGCAGAAGAACATTGAAGTAGCAGTAATTGCTCGCTTCAAAGAGCGGTACCCTAACATTGCAAAACGGCAAATCCGCGACAATTCGATATGGTTAGTAAGTGATAAAAACGGCGATTGATTTGCCACAACCCATCTATCAGCGCAGTACCAGGTCCTACAAATTTCTGCTGTTTGGAAGCCTTTCCTCCTCACATCTGAATTTTCCGTCAGTCTCTCGGATCTCGCTTAACTCGTAACGCTAAAATGTTGGCGGTAATCCTCGGTGCGCTTCTTTTCGTGATATGCAAAGCTAGTGGCCAGCATCCTACGTCATCTCGGTATCGCTACATTCCTAAATATTTTAGTCAACGGGATCCTAGCCAGTCTCCCCCAGCGTCTTACCCTCCTCACATGGGGCTGCAGGATGGATACACGTGGCATGATGTGCATGCTGAAGTTGCCGCGGGACGACTTGAAGGCAGAAATGTGAAGCTTCTGGTATTTCTGCGTCATGGTGAAGGTATCCACAACGTCGCTACTAACAAGTATGGCATGTTCGCGTGGGACGGCTACTACTCTAAGCTGCCAGAGTATTTGGATTCGCCCTTGACAAAAACCGGGGTCATACAAGCAGGAAAAGCGTCGAAAATGCTCGACGGTGAGATTTCTATGGGCTTACATCTCGACAATGTGCTGGTGTCTCCGCTAGAGCGTACACTTCATACTTACTCCGTTGCGTACCAAAATCAACAAAACATCAAAAGCACAGTGGTAGAGTTAGCACGGGAGATACTGGGTGTGAGCACTTGCGACCAGCGTCGCAGCATCTCTGAAAAGCGACTCGAGTACCCTCACTTGGACTTCAGCAAAATTAAATCTGATGCGGACCCATGGTGGACCTCTGATCATCGTGAGACTGACGCTGAGATAAAAATTCGTGCAACAAAGTTCTTAAATTTTATCTTTTCGAACACGTCATCACAGAGTGTTGGTGTTGTCTCCCACAGCATATTTGCCGCTGCGCTTCTAGGTGTAGTTAATCATCCCGTGTACAAAATTGCAACAGCTGAGTTCCTACCTCTGCTTATTGAGGCCTTCCCACCAGCAAACTAAATGCTAGTTTTGCAATTGGCCGAATTCGTGCGATTTGTTGAACTCGTTATAAATGATTTCCTTTTTACAAGCTTCGTCCGGATTTGGATGACTGTGGGAAACGTGATGGCGCAGGTTGATGATTGATAACATAAAAGCTAGAAACGTTTGGGCTCTTTTTAATCAGTGAAAAAACATCGGAGCTTAAAATTATATTAGAATAATACGATAGTTAATAATATCGAACTATAAAATTTAAGAAACGTATTGTCCAGGTCGAAGATCAATCTATTGTTATATATGTGTAACGGGGCACTACGACTTGTACTGTTCCAGTACAAGTCCACTTCACACTGCTTCAGTTGTGAGTGGTGCCTTTCGTTAGGTGACGTACACTGTACGTGCAGAGGAAGACTTCCCTTAAGACAAGTTAACTTAAGAGGGTAAAATGAAAATTGTATTAATATTGTAACTGGGTGTATCGTTACATGAAATTAACACTGAAAGGTTGTTAGTTAATATATTATCTAAAAGGTAGATAATGTTTGGAGAATATAACTTTACATGGTAATATTCTAAAAGCTTATCCATTGGCAGATATAGACCATTATATCTACTTTCTCCGCTGTCCAGTCAGAGTTGGAAGCGCGCAAAGAGAGAGACAGATTAGACTTTATTACATGTTTTGTATTAGTTTAAAATTAAGTAGTATTAAATAGATAGAAACAAAAGAACTTAATTATATTAAATACTGTTTTTAATTAACCCTCTTTAAAGCAAGTGTTTTAAAAGAGAGTCTTCTTCTGCACGTACTACTGTACGAGAAGTGAGGCACCACTCGCAGGTGATCAGTCGAGATGTCACGTTCGACGACTGAGGCAGTGCGGAGTGGACTTGCACTGAAGCAGTACAAGTCAGTAGTGCCCCGTTACACCTGGTAGCACTTTGAAGTTCGTCCAAGGACCACAGTTTCATCATCTAACATGGACATGTTAGATGATAATGGAAATACGCATCACGTTTCGCGTGATAGCTACTCCTTTCTAAGTGACATAGAAAGGAGTGCGGTCGAACGAATGAGTTCGAGCGTAGGGAACGATGCCATCTTGGCCATGCTGTCCGATTTCGGACAGAGATGCCCTCCATTCAGCCATCGCCAGGCTCATACAACATGAACTTGACGATGCGAAGGAGAAGGTAGCCTTGCTTAATCAGCAAGGCTCTCAACAGGCAGAAGTTGAGGTTATAACAGGTACATACCCCTGTACCTGGGATGACGCACACGCGTCGTCCCGAAACCTTAAAGATTGACATCTCTAAGCATCGGGGAGTCGAAGAAGACTCCCTCTTAAGATGGTTTGTCTAGTTGGACGATGCCATAAGGGCTCGTCACATCGTCGACGAGCAAATGCAAGTCGTATTTGATCAGTCAAATTTAACAGGTCATGCCAAAACTTGGGCATTGGGTCTTAAGTTGCGCGACCCATATGTCTTTGGGTCGCTAGATGCTTTTAAAACCCGACTCAAACAGACGTTTGAGCCACCAAGGGCTGAGTTCAGAGCTCGTTCAGAGCTTCTGAAACTTAAGCAAGGCAAGCGTGATGTGCACGCATATGCCCAGCACATACGACTCTTAGCGAGTTGTATTACCAATAACCCAGTCCATGAACACACGTTGATTACGGTGTTCATGCAAGGTCTTACGGATGGTCCCGTAAAGACCCACCTGTTCCGCTTGGAACTGGATACGCTTGAAGAAGCAATATCCGTAGCGGAACAGGAGGACTTTAGCTTGAGACAGGCTCAAGCAAGTTCGTCATCATATCGTCCACCTAGACGACACGAACTAGGAGGTCCAGAACCCATGGACCTTTCCTATGTCGAAAGCGAGAAACCTCGCTTTTCGAATAATAAGCGATCGCAGAAATGCCATCGCTGCCAAAAATTGGGACATTACGCTCATGAGTGTAGTGCCCCACGTCCAGCACCAAAAGGTACTGAACGTAATTTTGGATCGTATGCCAAAAAGGGCAACGGTCGCGGATCCGACGTTGTTGCGAAATCGCAACAGCGAGGCGGACCGCCAAAAAATGGACGGGGTCAGTAGGGGCGCAACGCCCTACTGATCCAGCAACCTCAAGAGAATTTGCAAATCTCTTGACAAAAGTTGCTCCAGACACACAATCATTATGTGTCTCTGCACCTGATGATGAGGTATCCCTCATCACCTTGAAGATAAAAGTGACAAACGATTTGTCGCTTAGAGCCCTAGTGAACTGCGGAGCGTTGAATAACTTTATTCGTCGCCAGTCATACGAGAGTCGTAGGCTCAAATATGTTGAGCGCGATATCTCTCCGACGAGGATGACGGTGCGTCTAGCGACAGGTGCATCGAAAACAGTAATAAAACGCGTGGTGGAATTTTACTTCACGTTAAAAGATTTACAGGACGATGATGCTTTCATCGTACTGGATTTGTATGAAAAATTTGATGTCATCCTAGGTTCACCTTGGCTCAGTAAATATGAGCCAAGAATCAGCTGGCTGCATCGATCCGTAAAGATGCCTGCCACTTGTTCATCAGATAGCCATCTGATGAACGTTTTGGAGCGTCCACAAGCGTGTGAATGTACTACGAGTGAGTGCGATGGCCTCACTTGTGGTACGGTCGTTTGTACGGTCGTTAGTACACTGCACAAGATATAAGTGTGATTACTAATCACCCTGTGGAGTCAGCTGCCGGCGGCTGTGCGAATGCACAAGCAGCGCCGAAGGTCCACCACTCGAAGAAGTCGACTGGATTGAGACATGATTGTACGCCTAGCGGGCGACATTCAAGGAATATACCGGTTGTCCAAAACGGACAACACGATGATCCTAGGTGAAGTGGTGAGTCGACCGTAGAGGACCCTACTGTGGTAGCGCAATCACAGTCGAAAGACGTTGAGGGATTAAGTCCAATGTACTTGAGGAGAAATCTCCTCAACTAAGTAATGCTAAAGTGACTAGACTTCAAGATCCCGAGAGATTATTCCCTCGGTAGCCTGTGGAAAACCCCCAGGAAGAAACCGAGACATTAAATGTCTTGGTTAATAACGGTTAAAGAGTAGGCGTTTATACTTATAATCTGTATGCGCCTCCGAAAATAACTTCGAGGATAACTCAATTACCATCCCTAGAACTTAAGCGGTTCTTGAGATATCTGCATGGTGGTAAGATCAAGCAGATCTGCGTACTCGTCACAGAGGACGATTTCGTAATCGATATTCGGTAAGCGGTAATTTTGCAGAGAATGAACGGGTTCTCAGCAGCTCATCGATGGACGAAAGTGTCTTTGATGTGAGAACTTGGATTGAGAGATATACTACTCAATCTTGGGAGTTACTTAAGGGAAATCCTCTTTACGAGGATTTAATAGATTTCAGGGGTGTATTCCCTGAAACAGTTCCATGCGAGTTGCCTAAACATAAAGGCACTCGACATGAAATCGAGCTCAAACCGGGCTCGAAGTACTGTGTCATGAAGCAGTGGCCACTGCCTCATGAACAAGTACTTGCGATCGATTAATTATTTACCGATCGATTCAAAGCGGGCACATGTAGGAGAGACCTGCCCACGTAGCCAGCGGATGGTGCGCGCATACATCAAACTGAATGCTGCAACAGTCTAGTACGTGCAGAGGAAGACTTCTCTTTAATGTATTAGCTTAAAGAGGGTAAAATGAAACTGTATTAATATAATTAAGTATATCTTCTTTACATGTGTTAGTTCTAACTTAATTATAAACTAATGCTTAACATGCAATCGAATTCTTATCTTATCCTATCTGTCTCTCTCTTTTGTTTACATCTACAACGGATTAGTCTGCAGAATAAATAGGTATAGTGGTCTATACCTATTTATGGATAAGAATTTTGAACATTACTATATGAAGTAATATTCTTTGAATATTATCTACCTTTTAGA
Organism: Bremia lactucae; assembly: GCF_004359215.1. Taxonomy (NCBI): domain Eukaryota; phylum Oomycota; class Peronosporomycetes; order Peronosporales; family Peronosporaceae; genus Bremia; species Bremia lactucae. Next base: position 3,042,849 of record NC_090622.1, on the reverse strand, counting down.
TAATATATTAATGAATTACCTTTAAGTGTTATTTTCATGTAACGATACACCCCGTTACATCACCCCTACCTTAAACGACAATCACTCTGAGTGTCATTGAATGGAGTGGTCACTATGTGACCACTCAATTTAAAAACGATGTTGATTATTCAGAACCAACATTGTTAAATTCCATCGCATGAAGAACAAACTCATGCGGGGTGTTGATAGTGCTGCGCCTTCGGCTGCGGTTCGTGCAGTCGCGGGTGACGCACTGTTAGCTCTTGCGGCAGACGGAACATCTGCAGTAGTATCTTTCACTCGCGCAACACCAGATGTTGCGGGAGCACGTGGTGATTCACCACGTGAATACGACCCCTCTTTGGAGGTCGACTACGAATGCGAGTCGGCCGTTTCGTCCGACTCGGGGAGAATAGAACGTTCGCCTGATAGACGTCAGGCGGCTGACTATGAGCCTTCAAATGAGAGAAGACTCATTCTGATAGACGAATAATAGTCTATTTGGTTCGGACGATGAGGATGATCCCTCATCGCCCGTTCCGTCTCCGTACGGTCACCTGCACCTGTTTCTATGCAAGGTGATGACGATGGCGTAAGCCATCGTAATAAAAGGTCTCGTGGCACCCCTGCTTCAGTGGGTACTACTCAGGGGAGTGAAGACAAAAAAGCTTCTCTTCTCGCCCCTGAGAAGAAACCGTGGCATTTGCGAGAACGGCTAACCAATGGCTTGTCTGGAGAGACTACTCCTCACAATAAATATCCCTTGTTTATTGCGACAAAGCAACATGGCCTTGATCCCAGCGCGAAGAGCTTTCGGGCTGAGGAAGACTTCTAAGACGATGGGCTTTTCTTAAGCATTGATGGTTTAGTGGCAACAATTAGCGAGATAAATTCTCGCTTATGCAATCCTGGAGCGCGTTTATTCGCAATGTCGAAGACGTTGGACGCGAAGCCTAGCTTCAAAAATTTAACGCGAATCGCGTTAAGTTTGAGAAATGTACGCCAACCGGTGCAAAGAATAAATAGCATCGGTTGTCACGTGAGGCTGAGCTTCCATGCCTCACGTGGGGTGGTCCCTGTCCGTGTTCTGTTGGCAACTCGAAGAGGGTAAAAGGAAATGTCTATTCGCTTTCTTCGCCCTGGGGAAGGGCTCGCATCTCTATCGAGATGCGCGATGCGATTGACGTCTTGCAATCGATTTACATTCGCCAGAGCCGCGTGTTTTTCGATGGACCTTCTGATCCATCAGATGAGTCTCGTCATACTGACGGACGAGGCCCTCATCGTCAACAACCAGCGGGGAACGAGGCTCCTAGCAGTCATGTGAAGGTGGATAACCGCGCCAGCGAACAAGATAACTCATTCGCTGCCGCTTCACATCACGGTGGTTCTGGATACGTTCCACAAGGAAACGTTGACCAATGTGGAAATCCACCAATGGTTGTGGTGGAGGAAAGAAAATTAGATCCGAACCGTGTGTCGGATCTAATGTCGAAGATCGACAAAATCGATCACTTACTCCATGATTTGGAGTAGGGACTTGACCACGACTGTGGCAAGCGTCGCTCGTTAGAGCAGACGGTGCAGGCTCACCATATCGAGCGGTTGGAAGACCGTTCGAGGAGTGCGTACTCCATTTGGAGTACGAACGGAAATATCACGCTCTTCGTGATGAGGTTGTCGTCAGCTCAACGCATTTTCGAGGATTTTCGGAACCGGCATGAGAAACTTTAGGTTCAACATGAGAATCGGGTTCGCGGTCACAAGAATCTCTTAGGGATTCTTAAAAAGGGTGGTCACATCCGTCCTCGGAAGAAGCTGAGTACTGATGGTACGGTCGGAGCCGAGCAACGTAAAGCGTAGGATCCGCTCAAATCCTACGTGGCAATTCTATTGTGTACGCATTGTCTCTGCGATGCAGTACACGGAAAGGCCCAATGAATTTGGGTGCAATTTACTGCTACCCACATTAGTTTGTTAACGCTTAGGTAAGTATACCGTAAAGAGTAGCACTAGATCATTTATTTTAAATGGATGAACATTTGCTCTCCAATGTTTGTCTGCATTCCGCTTCTGTCGGTCCACTGCGTTAGCAATGGAATCCTGAACGAAACGGATTATTGATTCTCGAGTTAGCAGAAACTCTTCTGCTAACTCATTTGTTTTTTTTCTTTTTCAGTACGCTTTGTGCGTACTGCCATGAGATCATTCTCATCTTCGATGTTGATTTCTTCGTTATCGACATCACTCGCGTCGTTTTAACTTCGACGCGTGATGAGCATGAGCCAGAAATGGTTTTGCTCGTGCGAATCCACCTCCCCCCTCCCTTACTAGAAGATCCCTCTAATTGGATTGATACGAGGATGGCGTAAGCCATTCACAAAGAATGGTGTATGCGTTGTAGACGCTTGAACCGAAATATTGATGGCGAATTCGACCATCGTTGAAAACTCGCTCCAATTCAGATACGATTAGACGTAACCTCGAAGTATCTCTTCGAGGACGCGATTTACGCGTTCAGTTTGACCATTTGTTTCTGGGTTATCGGATGTTGACATAGGGAGCCGTGTTCCGAGAGATCGGAACACGGATTGCCAGAATTCCGCTGTGAATCGTGGGTCTCTCTTTATCCGACACCAGTTCATCTCAAGACCAATAAATTCCCTTATTGTTAATTTTATGTACGGAATAATCCGTGGAGTTTGAATACCGTGTCGTTTAAGAAACGGGTACAGCCCGGAGCCGTGATCGACTCTGGTACTGCAGCAAGATGTATCATATTGCTGAATCTGTCTGCAAAAACAAGGATTCCATTGTTTTTGTGATCGTCTTCGGGAAATCCGAAGACGAAGACCATAGATACAGACTGCCAACACTCTGCCGGGAGTGGTAGAGGTTGAAGAGGTGTACGGGATGAAAGTCTAGGCTTCACCCGTTGACATGCCTCACAAGCACGAATGTAATTGCGCACGTACTGATACTGGCGGGGCCAGTAAAAGTCGTCACTTAATGTAAGGTTTAGTCTTCTCACGTTCACGATGCCCACTTGGTGGTGCATCGTGACACTCATACATGATGCGCAAGCGCAAATTATTGTGAGTTGGGACGACGACACGTGGAGTGTCACTGGTAACGGCTGTGTGATACAATAAGCCGTTGCGTGTTGTGTATCGATCGGATGACGATCAATAAAAAGCCGGTAAATCTTTAAAAGATTATCGGATGAATTCATCAGATGATCACATAACGCAGAAGGTCCTTATCTTCTGCGTAGGCTTTCTTAATGTCAGCAACTAAGGTTGATGTCGAAAAATTCGTAGTGAGTGTTGCAACAGTGGGATTAATTTCACTGTTGAAGTGCACTGCTGAACTCAAAATCGGTTCGGCGTGATAACGCATCAGCGATGTCATTAAGTCATCCTGGTTTATATTCGACGGAGATATTATACTCCACGAAGAAGGATAGCCACCTCGCCATTCTTTGCGAGAGGTGTGGGCAGTTTACGGCCGTGCGCAATGACGCATGGTTCGAATATACGATGAACGGTTCTTTCCGAGGAGATAGACCCTAATTTTAGCCAATGCATATTTCATGGCAAGGAGTTCCTTATTATGCAATGGGTAATTGCGTTCAGCTGGTTGCAGCTGACGCGATTGGTAACAGACGACGCGCTCCGCGCCGTCTGTATCGTATTGCATTAACGCGCAGCCGATTGCGAAATCGCTGGCGTCACAGACCACATGGAATGGTCTGTCTTGATCTGCAATCGCCAAGATGGGCGATTGCATCAAGCTTTGCTTGATACCTTCAAACGAACGCTGACAATCAGCGTTCCATAACCATTTCTCGTCTTTTTTCAAGAGACGAGAGAGATGAACTGTCATCTCTGCATAATTGCGAGAGTACTTGTGCAAGTACGCCGCTAAACCAAGGAACTTTCTAAGTCCCTTGACATCGACTGGAACTGGCCAGTCGGTATTTGCCCTGATCTTTTCGTAATTAGGACGCACGCCGTGTCAGTGGCCACTGCTTCATGACACAATATCTCGAGCCCGGTTTGAGCTCGATCTCATGTCGGATGCCTTTAGCCTTAGGCTACTCGCACGGAACTGCTTTGGGGAATACATCTTTGAATTCAATCAAATCTTTGTATAAAGAATTTGTCTAAAGTTACTCAGAGGATGGAGAAGTATATCTCTCAATCCGAGTGTTCACATCGAGAACACTTTCGTCGATCAATTAGCTGCTGAAAACCCGTTTGTTCTCTACAAACTTTTTCGCTATCCGAATATCGGTTACGCATTCGTCCTCTTTGACGAAAACGCAGATCCTCTTGATTCTACCACTATGCAGATCTCTCAAGAACTGCTTGGTTTTTAGGGTTTTAATTGAGTTATCTCCGAAGTTAACATCGGAGGCGCATACAGATCAAGAGTATAAGCGCCTTTTCTTGATCCGTTATTAACCAAGACATTCAACGTCTCGGTTTCTTCCTGGTATTTGTCAATAGGCTGTCGAGGGATCAATCCCTCGGAATGCTGAATTCTAGTCAATTCAGCATTAATTATTCAAGTTTTTTTTTTCTAAAGTATGTGGGGACTTATTCCTTCAACGTCTTACCGACTGTGATTGCGCTATCACAGTCGGGTCCTCTACCGTCGACTCTCTACTTGACCTAGGATCATCGTGTTGCCCCTTTTGAACAACCGGTATATTCCTTGAATGTTGCTCGCTAGACGCACATTCATGTCTCAATCCACTCGACTTATTTGAGTGGTGGACCTTCGGCGCTGCATGTGTATTCGCACAGCCGCCGGCAGCTGACTCCACAGGGTGATTAGTAATCACACTGTGATCTTGTGCAGTTGTACTAACGACCGTAGCTTAAGTAAGGCCATCGCTCTCCCTCGTAGCACATCCACACGCTTGTGAACGCTCCAAAATGTTCATTAGATGGTCATCTCATTAACAAGTGGCAGGCATCTTTACGGATCGATGCTGCCAGTTGATCCTTGGCTCATATTTTCTGAGCCAAGGCAAACCTAGGATGACATCAAATTTGTCATCCAAATCCAGTACGATGATGATTTCATCATACTGTAAATCTGTTAACGTGTAGTTAAATTTCACTACGCGTTTCGTTACTGTTATCGATGCGCCTGTTGCTAGACGCACAGCGCGAGTGGTGCCTCACGTCGCTTCACGCACACTAATACGTGCAGAGGAAGACTCTCTTTAGAACACTTTCTCTAAAGAGAGTTATAAGTAAACTGTATTTAATATAATACAGTGCTTCTGTTTCTATCTACTTAATACCAACTTAATTATAAACTAATACATAACATGTAATAAAGTCTTTTCTGTATCTCTTTTTGTGTGCGTCCAGTGCTGACGGGGGACCGCGGAGCAAGTAGATATAATGGCAAATATCTTGCAATGGATAAGCTGTTCGAAAATTACTATGTAAAGTAAAATTCTCCAACTCTACCTTTTGTTAATTAATATATTCATTAACAACCTTTTAAGTGTTAATTTCACGTAAAGATACACCTCGTTACAGGCGATTGGCGGCGTTAATTTTAACTTAAAGTAACCAGTAATATTTAGTATTATTTCCTGTAAGAGGAAAAAATATTCTTATTTTATATAAGAAGAAATAAGATAAAATGTACAAATAATTATCTTTATTAATTAGTTGACTTGATTCATCCAATGTTATCAAATTTGGAAATATTGACGCAACGAGACATTAGTTCGAAGAGTGATATAATTCAACTGTTGCACTGCGTCTCCTGTCGAACTGGAAGAAGTGGAAAGTTCTACGGAATTTCTCAGTTAAAGCTTAAATCATTAATTTCACTTTTCAATCTATGCTGTTTACAACCTCAAGGGATAATCTGCGGCGTTTAGAGTTCCCAGAAAGACAAAACACGTATAATGAAGCTCTTATGTGCCATAGTCGGAGAGAGAAGCGTATTCCCTGTGACCATTGACGAAACGAAGTCAGTGGTGGCCTTGAATGACGCTATCAAAATTAAAAACTCAAACAAAATAAAATGCGATGCTGCCGAACTCGAGCTGTACTTGGCGAGAAAGGGGAACGCGTGGCTGTCAGATAGCGAGCCGAGTGCACAGCAACTTATAAAGGGAAATGTGGATGATGACATCGAAAGTATGCTTGATTGCAAGCCATTGATGTCAACTCGGTCTATCCAGCGTTATCTAAACGAAAACCAAATGCCCGCGCCGCAGCCAAGGCAAATTCACGTGCTGGTAGTGGTCCCACGACAAATTCTCTCTATTTCGCGGAACAGCAAAACCGCGAAAACTGTGGAAAGGTATGAGACTCTTTCCAAGACACTTGCTAGTCAACAACAAGTCGAGTCACTTTCGAAAGCAATCCGCTCAATTCTCGAGAGCAAAGATGAGGTTACACCATTTGTCGTTTTGGAAAGCTCGTCTGGTATGGGAAAGACGCAAATGGCATTCAACTTGGACGCCACTGGACAATTTGATATTTATCACATAATGTGTGACAATGTCGATGATAAAGGACAAGACATTAGTGCAGCGTATGCATCACGTAGCCGCGTTTTCGAAAATTGCCTGAAAAAAGACTTTGAAATGACGAATGGGCCAAATACGGGCAGCATTATGTTATTGCAAGGTGAAAATTATTTATCTCTTTATGGCTTTATCTATGCTGCACTGCTCGAAAAAAATGAATTGGAAACAGCTGTTTGGACTCGTAACGATGTCAATCAGGCACTCAAAGATCGTGTTACGAATGGAAAAAAGCCCTTTATCTTTTTTCTAGATGATTTTCCGCGTGAAATTGATCGAAAAGCCGCATCAAACGATCGTTGGGCTTACGATAATAGACGTCGCCTTCGTCTCATGCTAAACGTATTTCGATCGTTTGGTCTTGTTGTGGTAGTCAGCTCCACGAGTGGTACGGCACGAGGTTTGACTTCGGTTTCCTCTGGATCGCGATGTCCTGCGGATTATCTGTGGTGCATAGTGCACCCACTTTTACCTCGCACCGTAATTGGCAGTGATGTTCAAATACTACCAACGGTTTTCCAAAACATTGTCGCGAATAGTCGACCGCTCTTCGCTGAGATTGCTATCCAGTATATACGGGAAAATCCGTGGAATGTCGGCAATAATACAGCAAATTACTTAAATGCACTGGTTGGACATTTGGCACCACTATTGGCCCGGAGGAAGCAAAGACGACATCACGAGTTTGAAATTGGTCAGCTATGCTTGTTGCTCTGCTCGAGTTGTCGTGTTGAAGACGGTAAATTGAATTTGATTGACAGTCATTATGCTTGCTTAGATGAAAAGAGGACATTTAGGCTGTTTCTGAAGGCAAATGGCAATTCTTACAAAGCCGACGAAGCCGAATTCGATTTTGAAGACAGAAGAAGCTGGAAATGTCGTAGTGTGTTTCCTCACCCGTCGAATGACGTCCTTCTTTACTTGACTCTGACGGGCGGTATGTCATATCGTCCGTTTGACCTTTCCTTGCGTGAGGTCTTTTTGTCAGTGCCGACTACAACAATGTATTTGCATGATACCAACGAGCCTATGGACGAGAAGCAGCGTTTCGAAGTGTTCGTGTTCGCGGCTGTCGTGTTGGCGAGTCATGTTGCCGGACTTGGTGGGGTGGCATTCCCGACATTTTTGGGTCGGCTTTTGTACGAATTGGGCGTTAAGTCACAAGATGTGAAGATAGATTTTCCTGTAGGATTTGAGACACGCGGGAATTGGGTCGTTCCATTCTTGTCTCCTCCAAACGTAAAATGGCCAGCTTGGCTGCTTAATGACGAATTAAAGTTGGACAATTTCGTCCAAACTGCCAACAGTGAAACGATCGACTTTCGTATTGATTCCGGGCTGATATCTGGCGAATGCAACGACGAGGAGCAGCCTCTGTCGCTCGAGACAATAAGAAAGATTCTGTCGCGTGTACCGGCTGAATCCAAACTGCATTTGGTAGTGACGAGGGGATTGCAGAAAGAATATTTTATAAGGGAAGAAACATATGCAGCATTTGTGCGAGAACACAATTTGGCAACAATGGATGTCTATCGCGTTTCATGTGGTTCGAAGCTAGAGGAAATTGTTGGGATAGAGAATCAAGAATTGCACAAAGTACAGTGCATGGATGATGGTAGCACGAAGCACTGTGAAAAAAAGCTCGTCATTTTCGTTGAGATTGGCAATGGAAGAATCTAGTCTCCAGAATTCGATTTGCATGCTGTTTGCGTTATAATCAATACTACTTGTTTTGACGTACATTCCATACAAATGCCGACTATATCGTAGGGAAAGTTTTTTTTACCTCTTTCGTTAAGCTGGTTTTTACGATATAATACATTCTTTCTCTAAAATACTACGAAGACACCGTTATGAACAATTAATGCGCCTAGGTTGGAATAATAAAAAAAAACTTGTCCCATTATATCATCAATTATTATTGAAAAATAAATGAAATTTAAATTAATTGATAATAATAATAATTCAATAGACATTTAGATAATTTATTTGACGCAAACTCCGAAGCGTGTAATCTTCGACAGGAGCTTGCTGCTCAATATAAGGCGAAGCAACGATGTAACGAGTTGTATCGTTAAATAAGTATTATTTTCTAAAAGAGGAATAAGTAATATTATGTTCCATGAACAGAAATACGATAAAAAGTACTAATAAATATCTTTTTTGATTAGTTCCTAAATTAAAAAATTTGGTAATATCGAGGCAATAAGACATTAATTCTATTGATTGGTGTTGATTCAAGTTTTAATCAAACGCGCCAATCATTACAAGACACGATTGTGGGGTGCGCAATTTTATGACTCTCACGTCCGTATTTCCGTCCATAGCCCAGCTATGAACGAAAACATCGTCGAAATAACTTTGTGCGAATTCATGCACGGGTCTTAACAGATTCAGTACGCATATGTTGAATGTTGGGGGGGGCCCTTACTAAGCCCCTGTGGTATTACTAGCCATTCCTAGAGCATCCCACTGGGAGTGCTCACTGCTGTGTACGGGATGTCCCGTATATATTTTTCAAGTCGAGGCCGTCCTTGTCCTTGAAATATTTCACAGCCGCTGAATTCCTTGAGATCAGCAGAAGCTAAGGAATCAAAGCCTGCATCGATCGCTGTGCTACTCGCCCTTTAATCGAACTTATAACCTGTTGAGGTATGCTTTGCATGCATAGGAGGCGCCATACATAGTAAGTTACATATATAATAAATTCAGAAGAAGCTTGCGAACAAAACCACATACATTAATACAGTTTTACTTTTTCTCTATTCTTACGCCTTAAACTAGACCTTAAGCTAATTTACCTTAGCTTTATAAGAAACCTTTCTCTGTACCTTTTTGTACGTGAAGTTTCGAGGAACCGCACCTTCACTGTAATCAGTAGGTTGACTAGTACTGTTATTATTACTAGCAAAGGTGCCTAGTTACAAATGACCGGATAAGGTTAAAAAAAGCCTTCAAGAAAAAGAGGAACGCAGGCGTTTACCTAGAACTGTTCGGTTGACTTTGAACAATTGTATTAAGGACCTGATGCACTTGATTCACAAAAAAGCTTCATTAGACCAGTCTGGCGTAAACACAATGCAATTGGTGTGAATCCTTAGTCAATTCAAGATGCCGTGATTGAAAAAAATGATCTTCTCAGCATGTGCCAATAATTGCTCGAGCAGCGCGTCTTCTACACCAACTTCATGCTTTACAACTATGCCGCGGTTGGTCCTCTTTAAGAGCAACTTAACTCGTTGGTCTGGTAGGACCATTGATCGATATCAACTTTCATTTTTGACTCATCCAGACTTCACAAGTCTAGTGACGACAAAACGGAATTCTTCATTGATACCGTTTCCAGCATCGACGGTACACATGTAAGCGGGCAAAGGATGTCACTCCTTCGTTCCAAGCTTGGGAAGCATTCGTACAGAGTGATCGTAGCACCGGCCGCGAGGTCTGGCATGAAAACCCGGTTTATTCTCCGTGACCGGTTCGATAAAAAAACCGTAAGCGGTGCACGCTTGAAGCCGCACCGATTGTTTAAAGAGGCATGAATACCTTGCCTCTCGTGGGGGAGTGATGCCATGCTGATTTAAAGGCGCAGGTCATGCCTCAAGGAGGCATTGTCCCTTGAAAAACCACATTGAAGGGCGATCATTTCTTGTGAGATGCGCAAAAGATTGAAAACTTACGAGCGCGGGAAGCGCTCGTTTTCTGATGGACCCTCTGTCTAGGAAAATTAGTCTTGTCGTACTGTGCGACGAGACTCGGAACGTCCATCTTCAATTGGAAACAAGGTTCTCAACGACCATGCGAGGTGGATACCCCTGCCAACGAACGAAGTAATTCGCTCGAACCCTTTTCACCTAGCGGTGGTTTAGGAGGCGTTCAACAAGGAAACGCTTTTCACCACTCGAATCCGTCAATGAATGTGGAGAGGAAGTAAAAATCGGGTCGTCTCGTTCGCCAAACACGTGACTTAGATCGTGTCGTCCATTATTTACGGGAGGACATGGAACAATTCTGTCGTCGCTGAAACGCGACGACGGTTGACGGTATTTCCCTCGAACAGTTGCAGAACGATGCGCAAGTTGCGGTCGAACAACTTGCGAATGAAAGGACACACGGACCGATATACTTGAGCAGTAATTTACTGCCCACATTCGTCACTACATGTTTTGGAAGGTTTCCGTATCCAGTAGGACTAGATCGTGAACTTTAAATGAATGAGCGTTTAAGCTCCTGCCTGAGGGCCATTTCTGTCGATCCACCGCATGAGCGATGAAAATTTTGTACGAAACGAACCACAGTTTCTCTACTTTGCAGAAATTCTCCTGCTGACAGGTTTTGTTTTTGTCTTCAGTGCGATAGATTGCACGGCGGAGATGTCATTCTCCTCTTTACTGAGAGCATTATTGTTCTAGAAAATGTTTTTGGTTTTGTTCCTGAGTCTTTTAGCATCGTTATCAAGGCCAGCAATAACATTATTGGAATTGCTGAGTTTGGCCACATTACCGTTGATTAGATCAACATTGGTATCTTTCATATTGACCTTAGGGCTAATGCGTGATGAGCAAGAGCTAGAAGGTTCTTTGCTCGTGCGAGTCCTCCCCTAATATAAGAGATACTCCTATACAAGGTGTGTATGAGAGGATGGCTTAAACCGTTCACAAAAAACGGTGTATGCTTTGTAGAAGGATGCACTGTATTGTTTATGGCAAATTCTACCATCGGCAAGAACTCGCCTCAAATCTAAGAAGAATGGACGTTTCCGCGAAGTATCTCTTCGAGACTACGGTTTGCCCGCTCCGTCGGACGATCTGTTTCAGGATTGTTAAAAGTTGACATTTTGAACTGCCTTTTAGTGATTTAAACAAAATTTGAAAAACCTCCGCCGTTGATCTAGAGACTCTATTTAAGACCAGTTCGGAAGGTAATCCATGGAGTCGAAATAGCGTGTCAACAAAGACACAAGCACAGCCTTTGGATGTGATCGACTTTAGGACGGCACCAAGATGTACCATCTTGCTAAAACGGTCAACAAAAACAAGAATATTATTATTTTTGTGGGTGTCTTCGGGGAATTCGATGACGAAGTCCATAGATACGGACTGCCAACACTCTATCGGAACAGGCAGAACGGAGCACGGGGTGAAGCACAAGGCTTCATTCGATGACAAACTTCGCAAGCAGGTATGTACTTGCGGACGAGCTCATAGTGGCGTGGCCAGTAGAAGTCCGACTTATCCTGAGATAAGTCTTCACACGTCCACGATGCCCACTCGTTTGTCCATCGTGACACTCATACATGACGCGCAAACGCAAATCATTGTGGGTAGGGACGACGACACGTGGAGTGTAGCCACAACGGCTGTGTGGTACAGTAAGCCGTTGCGTGTTGTGTATCGATTGGATGACGATCGATATAAAGCCGGCAATTTTTGAAAAGATTTTTTGGATGGAGTCATGAGATGATCCATTAAACGCAGAAGGTCTTTATCTTCTGTGGAGGTTTTCTTTATGTCATCAAACAATTTGATGACGGAACACTTGTAATGAGTGGTGCAATAGTGTAAATATTTTCCACTGTTGGAGTGCAAACCCGGATCGAAATCGGGTCGGCGTGATAACGCATCAGCGACGACGTTAAATCGTCATAATTTATATTTGAAGGAGAATTTATACCCCGAGAAAAAGGTTAGCCACCTCGCCATTTTTTTGCGAAAGGTGTGGGCTGTTTACGGCCGTGCGTAATGACGCATGGTCCGTATATACGATGAACGGTCTATCTCCTAGGAGATAGACCCTAAATTTAGCCAATGCATATTTCATGGCAAGGAGTTCCTTGTCATGCACTGGGTAATTGCGTTCAGCTAATTGCAGCTGACGCGATTGGTAACAGACGACGCGCTCCGCGCCGTCTGTATCGTATTGCATTAACGCGCAGCCGATTGCAAAATCGTGGCGTCACAGACCACATGGAATGGTCTGTCTTGATCTGCAATCGCCAAGATGGGCGATTGCATCAAGCTTTGTTTGATACCTTCAAACAACGCTGACAATCAGCGTTCCATAACCATTTCTCGTCTTTTTTCAAGAGACGAGAGTGATGAATTGTCATATCTGCATAATTGCGAGAGTACTTGTGCAAGTACGCCGCTAAACCAAGGAACTTTCAGAGTCTCTTGACATCGACTGGACTGACCAGTCGGTGATTGCCTTGATCTTTCGGGATCATGGCGCTCGCCGTGTTTACCGACGATGCACCCAAGAAGTGGTATTTCGCTTGCAGCGAATATACACTTCTACCGGCTCAAACGCCGATACCTAGAAAATATGTAATCATAGATGGTATGTCTAAGAGTACGATCTTTTCGTATATGGATCTGATGGATGGGTTCTATCAAATTCTTATGCGTGGACGGGACACCCCGTACACAGCAGTGAGCACTCCCAGTGGGATACTCTGGGAATGGCTAGTAATACCTCAGGGGCCTAGTAACGCCCCTGCAACATTCAACAGATGCGCAACAAATCTGTTGAGACCGATGCGAGAATTCGCAACGAGTTATTTCGACGATGTATTCGTCCATAGTCGGGCCATGGACGGTTAGACGGACGTGGAAGTTTATAAAACTAACGTTCGTCACGTTTTTACACTTTTCCGAATGCTTAAGTTGTATGCAAATCTCATGTACGTGAAATAACGTTAGGCACCACTCGCAACTGAAGCAGTGCAAAGTGATCTTGTAGTGAAGCAGTACAAGTCGTAGTGCCCCGTTACACCCTTACATCTACAATGCAAGCCTCCGATAAAGATCGCAATTGCAGTCTTAGTAAAAGGGTAAGAAAATGTGCGTTGGTCGAGTGATTCTCTCCATGAATATTGGCAAGGTCTATCCGAAATGTGAAAAGCATAAAAAACCCAAATGAATGCTGTAATAACCAATGTAAGGTGATCAAGTGGACTCTCGAGTGAATACAACAGCGAGCCATTGAAATGTTGCTAAAATCATTAATGATAGCCTGGCGAAGGCGTAATTAATACACGCAATGATTCAAGACAGGTGTAAATTTGGTTCTAGTTGCCGAGCTACCTAATCCTCTTGAGTCAGAGAAGACTTACAGGCTTAAATTTTCTTTTTTCACGCCCCGAAAAACGACTCAGGGAGTTATACGAGCTCACAGAGCTATTTAGTCCTAATTAATAGGACGATTGATTTTTAGAATCACACGGCGACTAATGCCAAGGGTATGTGGCTTTAGACGGCTTCTAGCTCATTGAGATCTCTGTGCAAGCCTTAAGAAGCAACGTCACCCTTTAGATCAAAAGGAGAAACAAACTTTAATAAGTTTCTTATGAAATTCCTTATTCAAGTATGCGTTTATGTCCTTACTTACCTAAATTAGAAATATCAAAAAATATTCTAAATGGTGGATGACGCCATAAACTGATAAGGTAATATTCAGTATCAATGTTGTGAGAAACTTCTTAATAGTAACAATAATGTAGATTTTTATCTTAACAATGACATTAAACATGATTTATCAGTCTGGTGTTGAAGCCATTTTATTCCTAGGTTTTCTAGTGTTTACCACACAAGATTAAGGGTCAACCACCAACGTGCAGAATCTATTGAAGTGATAGGTTATAAAGCATATTCCCTCATCATACACACGAGATGGGCTAGGTGGACGCGAGCAAACCTTGCGTTTAAAGTAGCACGAGCCATGAATACACTCACGAAATACAAAAGTCGGCTCCTTTCTCTAAAATCTCAAGTCATGGGTTGAGTTTCAAATACATAAATGTGCCACTTTTATAATGTCTGGTCAATTGTTGCTTCCTTGATGGAGAAAGTTGTCGGATAAAAACCGTCGACCAATTGTCACCATCGAAAGGATAATAAATTACAGTTTTAAAAGACGGCGATATTCTATATTTTGCCACTTCTGGCTGCGTGGCCATGTATGCCTCGGAAGCTTTTCAGTCCGACCGCGGACTGGGCAAAGTAGCGCTCGCAGCCTTTGGGATCGGAGTTTTCGTGGCTTTGCATGCCTCGCTTCTAATTTATGCGCACTTTGTGGCACTCACGGACTTATCCCGCGGCATTACGTCAACATTGCGTTGGCGGTGCCTTGAGCAATGGAGCTTATACGCCTTGGCATTAGGTTTTTTCCACTTAATGGAGTTTATGCTCACGGCCGCCTATCGTCCGGCCAATGTCAGCTACGAGTGTATGTTTTCTTTGCAATATTTCAGCAGTAGCCCCAGCCGTTATAAAAAACATGTTTTTTTGCAGCCTTTTTGCTTAACCACAGTCGGGAATATCACCTAGCGGTCCTATTAAGTTGCCTGGAATTTTTTTTGGAATTGCACTTTGTACCGGGTTGGAAGTTGCATCCATATGTGCGACCCGTGGGCCTGGCTTTGATTGTGGTGGGGCAATTCTTCCGCGTGTCGGCCATGAGCACTGCTGCGAGCAACTTTTCCCATCGAATCGAGTACTTTAAACGCAAAGAGCACCAACTCGTGACACACGGAGTGTACCGGTATATTCGCCACCCGAGCTATTTAGGCTGGTTCTGGTGGATTGTTGGCAGTCAGATTTTGCTGGCAAATCCTTTGTGTGCTATTGGCTACACTCTAGTCGCTTGGAGTTTCTTTCACGACCGCATTCCGTACGACTGTGTTTTTTGCAAAGTTTTTTTGTTTCATTATTAATATTGTAATTTTTAATGTAGCTATGAGGAACAATTGCTGCTTCATTTTTTTCCGAACGAGTATCAAGCATACAGAGCGCGCACAATTAGTGGCATTCCCTTTGTCTAACGGATTAGGCAAGGCAGCATTGCCTTATGGGTGCGCAGAGGCAACAAAAAAAAATTGTGGCCTTAGAAAGTAGAAATTAGGCTGTTTATTTTTTTTTCTTTTTGCTTTTGTTTGTTCGATCTTTGCTTGACGCAGATGTTGACAAACTAATTGCGTTTGGCAACTGCACTCCTGTTTGCACTTTTAGATACCAAAGTTAGTCCACGATCAAGCAACGGTCTAAAAATAGAACGCACCAAAATCAGTGTCAATGTTGCCCATCGCTCCAGATGCGCTCCACTGCTTAACTATGGCACATAATCTCGCCGTGTCACTGTACTCTATATCCGCCACAAGTCGTATTTTTCGTAGCAATTCGTGTTCCACCATGGCTAGCACCGTTTCCATCCACTCCTGCAACTTTATAGGATACGCGATTGCATTAATTTCGTTGCTACCGCTCTCGCTTTCGGTAAATGCATCATCGACGAGCGTGACACACTCGGTTGTAAGAGACCGAAGGTGGCGAAGCAAATCGTGGTAGTCACGTAAGATTTCATTTAAAAACGCGCGGCTTTTTTCCAAAGCCAAATAGTGCTTCTGAAGCAACAATTCTTGAGTATTTTTGGAGTACTTTAATACTCCCATAACCTCCGATTGGCTATCCTCGTCATGAGGCTGTAAGAGAGCTGGCACGCGCTGACTAACATTGGCAAGCGATGTTATGACTTGCAAACCTTCCGACTCAAGGCGAGTATTTCGAGCGAGCTAGATCAAATAGCAACAGACGAAAGTCGTTAGCAAACGAGGGTAGTGTCGTTTATGTAAAATAGGGTGAGGCAAGACGTGCCTCGGCCACAAAACATTTCTGCAACTTCAGACCTTTCTTGATTGTTGCTGTCATGTTTTTATTGATTCCAAATTTAAGATACGAGTATCCGGATACTTAAGTATACATCGATAGGCATGCGTAATTTTAGGTAAGTACGTTTTCTGGGGACCTTTTGCTAATACTGATAACAGTTGCGCGACGCCTAATCGTGTATATTATTGATTGGTGGGTTGATTAAAACTAAAACCAACCAATCAATAGAACTAATGTAATGTCTTATTGCGTCAATGTTGGCAGTCCGTCTTTATGGACTTCTTCTTTGGATTCCTCGAAGCCGATCATAAGAATAATGGTTTTCTTGTTTTTGTTGATCGGTTTAGCAAGTTGGTACATCTAGTTGCAGTTTCGGAGTCGGCACTGCCAAAAGCGGTGCTCGCGTACGCTATTACGACTCCATGGGTTGACCTATCAACTGGTTTCAGATCAAGACCCCAGATTCACGGCGGAGTTTGGCAATCTGTGTTCATATCACTTGGAATTTAGTTTGGAATGTCAACTTCTGACTATCCTAAAAATAAAAGTCAGCAAGAACGTGGAAATCGTATCCTCGAATAGATAAATCAGGGATACACTTTTTACGAGCAAGAATTTTCCATCAACATTTCAGTGCATGCTTCTACAAAGCATACACCGTTTTTCGTGAATGGCTTTCGCCACTTACGTTAATCCACCTTGTTGAGAGTGGCTCTTATTCAAGGGGGGAGGACTAGCACGAGCAAAGAACAATCTATCTAAAGCTCATCACGCATTGACTCTACGGTCAATGTGAAGGATGCCAACGATGATTCAATCAACATTGAAGTGGACAAACTCAGTAATAGCGATAATGCTATTATTGCATTTGATAACGATGCTAAATTACTCAGCATCGAAAAGAAGAACACTGGTGAGAACAATAATGCTCTTATAAAAGAGACGGATGACGTTTCCGCAGTGCGAACCGGTCGCACTGAAGACAAAAACAAAACCGAGTCAGCAGAAGCATTCGTGCTGGCTAGAAAAGCAGTGGTCCGTTTCATACAAGATTCCAAAGCTGATGCGGTGGGCCGACAGAAACGAATCTCTGACAAAAAAGGAAGCGCAAACATTCTTTTATTCAATGATAACGACCTAGTCCTTCTGGCTACGGTAAACCTGCCATTACACGTAGTGACGAATTCGGGCAGTAATAAACTACTACCCAGGTTTATTGGCCGTTTCGTGTACACCACCTCCAAGATAATTCGTTCACGATCGAGTTGCCTCGAAGGATACGTACGCACCCTTCGTTATATGTCGGCCGTCTCCGCCCGTACCATCAGTACGAGGCTTCTTTTCAATTCGGATTACACCGGAACGGTCAAGGGCATCCGCCAAAGTCGGATGGTTCCGAGACAAAGACTTATATCTCGGAACAGAATTTGCTTCTCTTGCACCAGACGATCCCCACTATTCTCAAGGAAGAGATCTTCTGACGAGCTGTCAACCGCTCGTTTTGAAGGGACTGATATGTCCTTTCATTCGCCAGTTGATCAGTTGCAAGCTGCCCACAATATCATAACTGGTCAAGAGAAACATTTATAACCGTCACCGCTAACTCGCGGCGACGGGATCGCTCGTGATCAATGTCCTCCTTCAAATAATAAAGAATGTAATTCGAATCACGATGTTGATTCGGGTTCTTGAAACGAGGCGAACCCGATCCCCCCCTCCGCATCTATTAACGAGTGCGAGTGATGAGAAAGCGTTTCCTACTTGAACGCTTCTTGAACCATCGTGGAGTGAAGGGGTTTGGACGAGTTACCTCGTTCATTAGCGAGGATATCCCTTCTTGCATGATTGCTGGGAACCTCGTTACCAACTGATGATGGACGTTCCTGGTGTTCTTCCACATTACAACAAGACCCATCTTCCTCAACACATGGTCCATCAGAGAACGAGCGCTTGTAAAAAGGACTGGAGGATCTCAATCCCTTCGCGCACACCAGAAGAGATATATGTTCTCCTGTAAGATTCTTCAAGGCCTCCTTCGGGACATACTCCGCGTCCTTTAAACAGCATATATATGAGTCCCCCCACGCCTTCTTTGACAAACGGTGCAGCTTGTAGCGTGCACCGACTACAATCCATTTTTCAAACCGGTCACGGAAAACATCCAGTTTGTCAAGCCGAGGAGTCTAGCGACCTGTACTTTCACATTCTCTAAAACACTTCCCAAGCTTGAAGCAAAAGAGTGACATCCTTTGCTTGCTTGCATGTAAACCATCGATGCCAGAAGAAATCATTGATGAAGAATTTCGTCTCGTCCTCATCTGACTTGTGAAGCCTTAATGAGTCGAATAACCGAATATGGTATCGATTGTTGGTCATACAAGACCAAAGAGTTAGGTTGCCCTTAGAGGGCAACCAAGGTTTCTTTTCGGGAGCAAATCGCAAAAAATTGTGGTCTTTCTCCCGTTGATTCATGTTAATTTTAGCGCTAACATTACTTTCGGAGTGATCCTTAAAGTCGCTCCGTCTCTGGTGATGCATACTAGCACCACCAGTGCTATGCTTATCGAAGTGACCTTGTCGACATCACCAGAGTCATCATCGTCCATGGAGTCATCACAGATGATCCGCACCAAAAGGGTCTGACGAAGGATTAAACAACTTCGTCATCACCTCTTGGTTGTCCCTTAGGTTTAACGGACGTGACCCTGGCTGAACCGGAGACCTTAACAGTTCCCACCGAGTCGGGCGATGACGCCGGCCCAGTCACCGACCATGGGAGTAGTAGGTGACTTATACCAGTCACCTCCATTTGGAGTAGGAGGTGACACATTCCCCGCAGCAGACCCATTAGCGTCTATTGAAACGTTTGCATTACTAGCAGCTTTACTGGCAGCTTTACTGGTTCATGCAGCTGCCAGCTTTTCGACTTCGCAGGCTACGCGCACGGGTATCGAAACCATGCGCAATTAAAAGTTCAAATTAAAAATATACAACTAGGGCTAATTTACAGACATAGACATAAAAGTACTCTCTGTCTCTCTTTATCAGTCATCTTGTACAAGGGAGGGGTGGTGTAACGGGGTGTTCCGCTACATGAATATAACTTCCTATAAGAGGAATAATAATTAATATTATTTTGTATAAGAGGAAATAAATAGGGAAGTACAAAATTATTATCTTTTTTGATTTTGACTTAGTAGTTCCAATATTATCAAGTTTGGTAATCACTCTGCCGGAAGAAGTTGAGTTTGTAACGGAGCACGGGATGAAGCACTGGACTTCACCCTTTGACAAACTTTGCAAGCACGTATGTGCTTGCGGCCAATAGAAGTCGCGGCTTATCGTGAGATATTTTTTTCATATCCACGATGCCCACTAACTGGTGCATCGTTGCACATATGCATGATGCATAATCGCAAATATTAGGGTGGGGATGACGACACGAGGTGTGTCGTCAGCAATGACTGTGGAATACAGTAAGCCATTGCGTGTTGTGTATCGATCCGTTGAGCATCGATACAATTTCGACAATCCTTTTACGGATTGCTGTGATGGGTCTTAAATGTAATCCTTTCATCCTTTAAGAGCCTTATATTCTTGATAAGCTCTTCAAAACGTCGTCAAGTAATGTTGATGACGGAACACTTGTTGTTGCAACGGTGGGCTCATCCTCACTCTTGTATTGCGCAGTCGGCTCAAAATCGTACTGGCGCGAAAGGGCACCAGCGACGACATCAAGTCGTCCTGGTTTATATTTCACGATCAAACTATCCTCCGCGAGGAAAGACAACCATTTCTCCATTCTTGGCGAGATCGTGGACTGTTTACAGCCGTGCGTAAGGACGCATGGTTCGTATAAATAGTGAACCGTCTGTCTTCCACGAGATAGACCCTAAATTTAGCCAATGCAAATTTCTTGGCAAGGCGTCCCTTTCATGCGCTAGATAATTGCTTTTAGCTGGTTAAAGTTGACGCGTTTGAAAGTGGATGGCGCTCCGCGCCATCTTTGTCATATTGCATTAACGCATAGCCGATTGCAAAATTGCTTTGGTACACAATCGCCAATATTGGCTATTGGATCAAGCTTTGCTTGAAACCCTAAAAAATGTTGACTAATCAGCGTTCCATTACCAGTAAATATATTTTTTAAACACTAAAAAGTCCTTTTGGCATAATTGCGCGGGTGCTTATGTAAGTAGCCCTCCTGTTGCTTTACGCACACAGAAGTTTAGAGAACTATGTGGAAAGGTTGACTCCCTCACATGGCTACTAAGTGGTCGGCAAAGAGCCAGTCCATCGCTATTACTTGCTCACGAGGCAATGGCTATTGCTTCATGACACAGTATTTCGAACCTGGGATTAGGTCATTTTCGTGTCGAGTGCCTTTATCCTTAGGCAACTCGCACGGAAATGATTCAGGGAAGACATCCTTCCATTCTTTAAAATCCTTATCCCTCAAGTTTTAATGGACTTTTTCCGCAAGTTTATTAGACTTATTACCTTATTTGATTGAAATGTAATCTCCTAACCGCCTCTAGCTATGGTTGTGCAACCACAGCGAGATCCTCTACGGTCGACTTTCCAGTCGTCCAGGACTTTCCATTCGATTCAGGACTTCCGCTCTGTCTCATGTAGACAGGCATTTCCAATTTTCTGGGAAACTGCTTTTGTAGCAAACATCCTTGTATCGTACCACTTAACTAATCGAGTGGTCGAACCCTGGATGCTGCCTGTGCTTGTGCACAGCCGTCGATAACTATTTATACGTCACAATATTGGACCTTCGACGCTGCCTGTGCTTGCCTGTAGCCGTCGGTAATTATGTCCACGTCACCCGCTTCCTCTGTTTGTGCACAGCTGTCGGGACCTTCTAGCTATTGGCGCCGAATGAAAGTGTTCGACGCCCTACAGTCAACAAGGGACGTTAGTGGCAATTTGTTTGCCACTGTAATTTTTATGGTGATGAGGTTAACCTCATCACCTGGGCAGTTACACACAATGTTTGTGTGTGAGGAGCAGTTTTCTTCAAATGGGCTGCATTTTTTTTGAAGTTGCTGGATCAGTAGGGTACTCCGCACCCTTTCACCCCGACCGTTTTGTTACGATTCGCCTCGCCGCGGCGATTTTGCAACAGCGTCGGATCCGCGTCCTCCGCTGTTCATAACGGGAAGTCGATCGTTCCCGTCAGTGTTCTTAGGCACTAATCGTGGGGCACTACACTTTTAGGCGTAGTGTCCCGTCTTTTGACAGCAATTGCATTTTTGCAATCGTTTGAAACTTGACGAGCGAGGTTTCTCGCTCTCTACATACGAGAGGTCCATGGGTTCTAGACCTCATTTTTTGTCATCTAGGAGAACGATAAGCTCCAGAGTGAAAGAAAACCTGTTTCAGGCTGAACTCCTCCTTTCCTCATTCAGAGGTCGCTTGATCTAGCGTCTCTTGTTCTTACCAAGACAGATGAGTCTTGATAGGACCGTCTGCAATACCTTGAGTAAACATAGTTACCTGTGTCTGTCCATCTGTGAATAAATCACGATACAACTTCCAAGGTATCGTGTATGTTGGGCGTGAAGATCACGCTTGCCCTGCTTCAAATTCAGGGGCTCTGCTCGAGCCCTGAATTCGGCACGTGGCGGCTTAAAAAATTGCCTAAGCCGGAACGTAAAGACGTAATACGACCTAAAGATGAATGGGTCGCGAAACTTGAGCACTAGGGCCCAAGATTTGGCACGTCCTGCTTAGTTGGACATGCCAAATAACACTTCGTCGCATCTTCGTTGATGCGGCGAGTTTCAATGGCGTCGACAAATTCGACAACTATCCTAAACGGGAGTCACCTCCGACTCCGTTACACTTAGAGACTTCAATTATTGAGCTTTTTGAGTTGACGCGGAAGCGTTGACCCGCTAGCAGATGTAGATGCTAATGTCTCAACAGCTGTAACTGTTGAGCATCCTGTTCTCTCAACACCTTTGCGTGTATAGAGCCTTATTGGTGAAGCAAGGCTTCTTTTTCTTGGGCCCGTCAAGTTCTTGTTGTATAAACTCGGCTAAAGCCGCATATTGCTCGTATCTTTGAAGAGCGAACAACATGGCGCTAACGGCTGGCTCGCCTACGACCGAACTCATGCGCTCTTTCGCTCTCCATTCAAGGTCACTCAAAATGAGTGCACCTTTTTACGCGTTGCGTGATAGCCATTTAGAGGATCTTGAAAGCTCCCTCTTTAACGGGGTGTCCTATTACATAAATATTTTTCTTACAAAAGAAAGAATAAATATAATTTTAGGAGAGAGGTAATAAGTAACGAAGAACAAAACCGTTATCTTTATTAATTTTGACTAATTTTTCCAATAATACCAAATTTGGTAATTTTGACGCAATACGACATCAGTTCTTTTGATTGGTTTATTTAAGTTTGAATCAACTCCGCCAATCGTCACAAGACACGATTGTGCGGTACACAAGTACGCGCCATACATAGTTAGTTAAAAATAAAACAAAGTCAGTAGTAGATAGAAGATCGTTACGTAAGAACTGAATATATTAATACAGTTTACTTTTTTTCTTTTTTATAGCCTTAGAATATACTGATAGTAGCTAAGACTTATTGATACTTAGAACCTTCCTCTGCACGTCGTGTACGTGAAGTAGTCAAGGCGCCCCCACCTTCACTGTAATCAGTGTAGCGTGACAAGTACTGTTATCAGTACTAGCGAAGGGTGCCCCGTTACACCTGGTAGCATTTCGTAGTCCGTTTAACGGCCTACGCTCGTTTCATCCAACCTAGTCATGTTGGATGAAGAAGGAGGGAGCTTTATGCCCCGCAAGAACCCTGTAACCAGATCTCTATTTGGTGGTTGACACGTGAATTACTTATGCAATGCATAGTAGGTTCACTCATTCGAGTGACCTTAAATGGAGAGCGATCGAATGCATGAGTTCGGTCGTAGGCCAGCCAGCCGTTAGCGCCATGTCGTTCGCTCGTCAAAGAGACGAGCGAGCCGAAGGTTCGCCCCTTAGCTATCAATGTGAAGACATTTAAGGGAAAAGACGCTCAGTGTGCTGCAACTTCGGCCGACCACACCGGTGGACTTAGACGTGCCACTCCACGTATCTCAGGAATACACACCCTTCATGACTCGGCCTTAGGCCAACAATGCTTCCAGCATTCAGTGAATTGTTATTACAACGAGTGTCACTCGACAGAGTACGTGCCTTTCCCTTTCCTTTTTCTGAGTCGGGCTCAGACTTAATGTTTTTAACATTGGAGTTTATTAACTCCGACAATCTCCAATGTCTAAAACACTGACAGAATCAGTCAATGATCCGCGCCAATAGCGCATTTGTTGCCTAGCAAAGATGGGTTCCTGACTCTCCAAAAGTTTGCTAAGAACATTGCGCGTGGCGCTTAAGGTCTTAGACCTCCAATCGATCCATGGCTCATGGGGCTCAAGCCAGGGCATATCAAGGATAAGATCATATCTTGAATCCAAATTATGGACGAGGCAGCGTTCCATTCTGTCAAAGTCCAGAAACTTTATGCCTTAGTTCAATGGAACCTTATGAACAGTGATACGAGTCCCAGTCGCTAAGCGAACAGTAATTGTATCACTTTCATGCAATTTAAGTGCCTCAACGTATTGTTGAGTTTCCTCAAGAAAAAACGTCGAGCATAATTGCAAGACGCTCCCGAGTCAATTAAAATTGATCAAAGCCCATCACAGTCGCTTGATCGACAAGCAAGCCAGGCTTGAACTCACGCCCCGTGCCATTACGCACCGAACTAATTGGAGCTAGGTCCTGTTTACTCTCACCCCCTAGAGTTTCAACAAAGCCTAGGTCTTCCTCAGTAGGGCGCCCCGCACCTTCTGGGTATCGACGTTTGCCCACACCGTACCAGATTTCTAGTATAGGTCGGAATTGGTGCTCTTTCGAGCTTTACGCGTATTTTGCAGGGGACAGACCGGATGAAAATGTTTCGTGCTTCCGCACATGTAATATCTACGGCTTCTACTTGGCTGTTCCACAGCTTGAAAAGCCTCTACCCCTTCCTCAACGAGGCTTAGATCCGTAGGTTCCGGTCATTTAGACGGTACCCATGTGCTCGAAAGCTTGTTCAGTAAAGAGGCCTGCTAACACGAGCAGACTTAAAGTCGAACTCAGCGCGAAGCGCTATGAAAATTGCCTCTTTGAAAGTAGCAGGATGAGATCGAAATTCTTTCGTTCGGGCAACGCCCTCATTGAGACCCCATAAAGATTGTTACGACAATTGCTTCTTGCACTGGTTCTTGATGCATAGATGCAATAAGAGCTTTTAGCTCCTGGACATAGTTCCCTAGGGTTCGTTTACCCTGTTGAGTCGCTAGGAGCCGCGCTCGCATGCGAAAAGCCCGATCAGGCGGTGCAAACATACTAGTCATTTGCTGTTTCAGCGTTCGCTCTCGAATTTTCCTGCCTTACATAACTCGTTAGGCTTCAGGCATCGCACGTAATGCGGATTCGTTCGAATCCCATGAAGGAAAAGCGTCGTTTATGGACGTACCGCACGATAATTTTTACTCCATCGCTCTACCTCCGAGTTTGGAAATGGCCATAGCTGCCTTCTGCCGTTCTGTTGAGAACAAGGCGGAATCAATGGACATCTCCATATGCTTGATCCAAAAAGGGAGATTGTCCTCCTCAGTAGTGACACCATTGGCGGTTCGCCAGGACCTTAAGAATGCAATATCCCTGCGATAGGTGGAGTGGCACGTCTTAGTCCACCGTAGCGTGGTAGACCGAGGTGGTACCATACTGAGTGGCAATAGTGACACTATTGGCAATTCGCCAGGGCATTTTGTGTCAGACCCTTCTAATACACGTGAAGCGACACGTAAACGCTCGCTGGATAAGGATGTTGTGTTACCTAACTCCTTACGATTGTCAAATTAGACATCATGTCTTGTATAGAGCCACTACAGGCTGGAAAACCCGGGGACGTCAATGTCCCGGCCTCTAAGAGGCGTATTGTCTCTCCTCCAAGACAGAGAAAAACACGCTTGTAATGGTGTAGCCGGTAACATTGAGGGAGAAGTAAGCCATGCGGCAATATTTTCGTTACATGCCCTTTTAAAGCTAGACGAAATGTCTATTGATGAGTGCGGCCGAGCCTTAAAGACTGGCGTCTTATCTAAGATGGTGGTCATTCGACCAACGATTGAGTTAAACTCATCGTCAAATCTGGACGAAGCTGTCCTGGATGACACAAAAGCTGCACTTAGTGCGCGGAGTTGGTCATCAATTCTTAAAGATCCTACGAATCCGTTTTAGTCCTTGAATATAAGGAATTCCAAAATGTGGTATGTACCAATCCACCACCTGTTTTACCTCCGGAATGAGGTGTCTGTCATCAAATTGACTTGGTTTTGAGAACTAAATACTGTGTCACACGACAGTGGCCTTTACCAAGGGAGCAATGTGACGTCATTAAAGATTTCTTCCGTGCTAAGCACGGGGCTGGAATAGTACGAGAGAGCAAATCTCCCCATTCGACACCGACAATTTGTGACAAAAAGCCAAATGGTAAATGGCGCATTGTACAAGCTTATAATAAGCTTAACGCTATCACTATACCAGTACAAATCCCCATTCCTAGAAAGGATATTCTTCAGAACTATATGGCGGGATGTACAATGTACAGTGCACTGAACATAGTCGATGGTTACTACCAACTACCCACGCGAGCTAGCGATATCCCGCTTGCAGCGGTTAGCACCCCAAGCGGTACGTTGTCGGAGTGGTTGGCTACGCCACAAGGGCTTTCCATCGCCCCAGCAACATTTAATTGTCTAGTGACGCAACTCTTCCGCCCTCATCGAGGTTATGCTCATACTTATTTTGATGAAATTTTTGTCCATAGCCGTGCGGAGCAGGGTCGGTCGGATATGGAAAACCATTTAGACTATTTGCGAGCAGGGCACGAGTGTATGCGCACAAATACATCGTATGCCAATGCACTTAAATGCAATTTTGCGCAGAAGAAATTCCTTTCTAAGGGTAGCTCGATGGGAAGCGAGGTCTTAGAGCGGATCCCGCTGAGTAAAAAGCCATAGTAGATTGGCCGGTTCCTAAGACTTCAAAGGATTTGCGTGAGTGGATGTGTCTCGCCAATTATCTACAGAAATATAGCAAAAATTACGCTGACGTGGCTAGGCCGTTATCTAATCTCCTTAAAAAGAATCCAGAATGGTGCTGGACTAGCACAGAGCATAATGATATCCAAGCAATTAAGGATAGTGTTATCCACGACCCGATTCTGGCAGTGACGAATCCAAATTAGCCTTTAAGCGTCGTCTGTGACGCATCAGATTTTGCCATTGGCATTACATACATATGCTGATGGGCGTGGTAGTGTTATTGCGTTCAAATCTAAACAGCTTAAAGCTGCGGAAAAGAAGTACCCAGTTCTTGACAAAGAGTTACTTGATATGAAGTATGGTCTCGTCAAATTCAGAGTTCATCTGCTCGGCTTCAAGCCGGTTGATATACATATATAGATCACACGTCATTACACACTGCGACTAAGTCGCTTCATCTCTAACAGGAAATGGTGGCAACCCAATCTCGACGAACAACTCCGAGGTGAAGTATAAGCCTGGCAAGCAGAATTCTTTGGCCGTTGCGTTATCATCAGGCCGGATTATGAGCTCTTTCATTTAACGACTATAATGTCGTCTACAACTGAATTAATCTGTTCGGCTTATGCCAAGGATGTACAGTGTATAGCTCTGCTACTAGCTCTAAAGAGCACTGAACCGGGTTTTAAATTTTCGAGGATATAAAGAATTGAATCCTCCATGAGGCCCACGGTACTGTCCTTCGTGGTCATCTTGGTATATAAAGACCTACGGCTCTGTAAGCCAGATTTATTGGTGGCCCCAACTTTATAAATAGGTCAGCACACACGTTCGCACATGCGAAACTTGCCAACGGGTTCAATCCTTGGCGCATGCTGCTGCGCCACTGGCAAGTCTAGGGTGTTGGGAGTTTATTAGTATGGATTTTGTTTTCGGTCTACCGTAAGATTCGGTCGCTTACTCTGGCGTAGTGATTTTTGTTGACCGACTGAGCAAAATGGTTCAGTTAGCGGCTGTGCCAGATACCATTGCTGATGAAGGTTCAGCACGGCTGTTTATTGATCGCGTGTTTCGACAACATGGTTTGCCAGTGGTAATTGTCTCTGATCTGGACCCCCGTTTCACAGGTAAATTCTGGAAATCAATTTTTCGAAGGCTTGGCACCGGATTAGACATGTCTACCGCGGATCATCTGCAGACCGATGGATAAACTGAACGTGCCAATCGCGTCATTGCAGACGTTGTTCGCAGTGTGTGTGCTCAGACACCAAAGCGCTGGAGCTCAATGCTCCCAGTGGTGGAGTTTGCGTTAAAAAACGCTGTACATGCCTCTACTCGCTATACTCCATTCTATGTCAACAATGTCACCCACCCATGCGACCCACGCGTTCCGTTAACAATACCACTGCGTGGTTCAGGGCTTAATGGGGGGGGAATTAGCCTATAGGCTTGCTGATATCAGCCCTGTTATCGTTCGGAACCAAGTAAGCGAGTTTCTCGCGACGCGATTTAGTGTCTTAAGACATGTAAGGGATACGATGGATGATAGCCAAGACAAACAAAAAGAACAAGCAGATACCAATGCAGAAGCTGTATTTAATTCTTATATGCTCGGAGACCGAGTTTTACAAAACGCTAAAATCTACCCACCAACTTGGTGTCGCGGTCTTCAAGACATAATTGCGCCCGCGCTTTATTGGACCATTTACGGTCGTGGCCAAGAAGGGGCTAGCTTATACGTTAAACTTTCCTAGCAAGCTGCGTACACACCAGTGTTCTACGTTGGCTTGCATAAGCCGTATCGGGACCCTTCCCACGTGAACTTGAAGGCGCTTGCGCCGAGACAGGCGGTCGTGCCGCAGATTGCTGCATCCTCACCAGGATGTCCAGCTGGCCCTCTAAACGAGGTTGCTGACGCTCCAGCCTTGTAGGACGGTCCCGAACCGCGTCACAAGAGCTTTCTACCCGAGCAATGACCTCACGAAGAAGTTGCACATAGAGCAGCAAATGCTTCCGCCGAAATTTCGGCACCCTCCCGCGCTGCTTGATGCGCGAGAGAACCTTCGGTTTCATGTACAGAAACTTTTAAGGGTGACGTCGTCGTAAGGGTCGATACCAGTATCTGGTGAAGTGGCTAGGGTTTCCCTCTTCTGAAAACTCTTGGGAGTTCATGGTACCTCTTCGGTAAGATTGCCCGCGCGCCGTTGACGTTTTTGAGCGCCAAGCTCAGGGTCACCTCGCATCAAACGACGCTTCCCACCAATAGACGTGGATTAGGTGAATTTATAGCCTCAGTGCGGCTTCGATCCATGGGTGTACGGTCAACCGAAGCACTGAAATATCGGCTATGCCTTTCTTTGTTTTGTGGCATGAATGCCGAACGTATCTGGCCTTTGGCCTTAAACTTAGCGAAATCGAAGCGAAGCTTCCGTTCCAAACGAACATCAGCCCTATCTGCAGACTCTCTGGTATTCCAAATTTTTACGAAGGCGGAGGGCCCGGTCGACCCAGTTCTCAAATGAGACTTTGTTTTCACTCCTTGTTTCGTTTGTAAACAAACATTTGGAATTTTCCTCATGGCGGTCACTGAAGCCCCACGGGCTTAATCACGCAAACGCGTCAGATACTGACTTCGCGTCACTTCTTTTGGCATAAGGTATCGCTCACGAAGAGCGTCGCGAGCAGCGATCTCCTCCGGCATTCTCGCTTCGTCTCCGGAGATCGAGATGGCCAACCTGTGACCCGCTATCTCATTGAGACGCTCGTCCGCACTAAGCGGAGTGAATTTAAATTCACTATGAGCTATAGCTTTCGCTATCTCGGCAGCTCGACGACGAGCTTTTTCCTCTGTGAGAATTGCTCGCTCTTGCTCTTCATCAAGCGGATTCGTAATGATGTTAGACTCAGGGTCCCGTGTCCTGCTCAATGCAGTTCAGACATCACTGGCACGACGTTCTGAGAAACAAATTTGGTGCCCGCCGACGTTTATCCGGAGGAGAAGGCGTGAAATGACGACGCTCTTTATCCTCCTCCTCTGATGGAGAGTGACTTACAAAGTCCACCATTCCCTCATCATCGAGGAAGGTGTTAAGAGTCTGTGACTCACGCTTGATTGTCATGAGACAAAGGAAAGAAAAACAAAACCGAACGGTTAGCTGCTTAGGTTCCAACCTCAAAGAGGAAATGAAGCAAATGTTGTCACCCGGTGTCAACAGTCTGATGGGGAAGGGTGTAATGGGACACACGTCGGTTGAAGAACCGTTGTCGTGGTACATTGACTTTATGGGTAAAGTACCCTTTTATCTAATTTTGAAATAGTTAGTTACTTAAATACCATTTATTATGAATAACAAATGTGGTCGCCGCCAGATATAAATCTGACCCATCCAAATGGAGTGCGCAGTTAGCGCAAGTGAAATCTATTTTTAAATTAGCTAGCATATTGAATAATTAAAAAAAGTGCAGTTCCCCTTTTGTATTCAAAGCGTTAAGTGCCTTGCTAAGACTTGCGAATTGATCTGTAAGAGATAGAAGCCTTTCTAAGGTATATACTCTTGAGCACTAAGTTGCCACTTGGTTCTACGAACCCTGAATCCCTTGAACTAGGATTCATTAAGCTTAAAGAAGTTCTGTGACTCCCTGAAATGTTAAACCCATTAGTTATATAGAACTAAGAGACTCTGAGTCTAAAAGTCTACCTCTGACGAAAGGATCGAGGTAGCTCTGCTACAGGTGTTGACAGAACCGGATGCTCAACAGTTAGCGCTGCTGAGACATCAGCATCTACATGCTGCTAGCGGGTCAACGCTTCCGCGTCAACTCGAAAAGCTCAATAAATGAAGTCTCTAAGTGTAACGGAGTCGGAGGTGACTCCCGTTTAGGATAGTTGTCGAATTTGTCGACGCCATTGAAACTCGCCGCATCAATGAAGATGCGACGAAGTGTTATTTGGCATGTCCAACTAAGCAGGACGTGCCAAATCTTCGGCCCTAGCGCTCAAGTTTCGCGACCCATTTATCTTTAGGTCGCATTACGTCTTTACGTTCCGGCTTAGGCAAATTTTTAAGCCGCCACGTGCCGAATTCAGGGCTCGAGCAGAGCCCCTGAATTTGAAGCAGGGCAAGCGTGATCTTCACGCCCAACATACACGATACCTTGGAAGTTGTATCGTGATTTATTCACAGATGGACAGACACAGGTAACTTTGTTTACTCAAGGTATTGCAGACGGTCCTATCAAGACTCATCTGTCTTGGTTAGAACTAGTGACGCTAGATCAAGCGGCCACTGTATGAGGAAAGGAGGAGTTCAGCCTGAAACAGATTTTCTTTCACTCTGGAGCTTATCGTTCTCCTAGATGACAAAAAATGAGGTCTAGAACCCATGGACCTCTCGTATGTAGAGAGCGAGAAGCCTCGCTCGTCTAGTTTCAAACGATTGCAAAAAATGCAATTGATGTCAAAAGACGAGACACTACGCCTATAAGTGTAGTGCCCCACGATTAGTGCCTAAAAACACTGACCGAAACGATCGTCTTTCCGTTATGAATAGCGGACGACGCGGATCCGACGCTGTTGCAAAATCGTAACGGCGAGGCGAATCGTAACAAAACGGTCGGGGTGAAAGGATGCGGAGCGCCCTATTGATCCAGCAACTTCAAAAAAATTGCTGTCCATTTGACAAAAACTGCTTCTCACACACAAACATTGTGTGTAACTGCCCAGGTGATGAGGTTAACATCATCACCTTAAACATCACAGTGGCAAATGAATTGCTACTAACGTCTCTAGTTGATTGTGGGGCGTCGAACTCTTTCATTCGGCGCCAATCGCTAGAAGATCGCAGACTCAAACTTATTGAGCGTGATATCCTCTAACGAGGATGACAGTGCGCCTAGCAACAGGTGCATCTCTAACTGTAAAGAAACGTGTAGTTGGTATCCAATACACTTTAAAGGTAAACAGTGCGATGAAGATTTCATCGTACTAGATTTGGATGACAAATTTGATATCATCCTTAGATTGCCATGGGCCAGAAAGTACGAGCCATGCATAAACTGGCAGCATCAAGTCATGACGGGGCTTGTCTTTCCGACTTTTCATTCATGACTCTATTCATGGCTCTATAATGAACGGAGGCATCATCAAAGTAAATTGATGCAAAATCTCTCACCGACCTCAACAGATTATGTTTATTCATCTTTTAAATGTCGCAGGGGCATTAATAAGTCCCTGCGGCATGAATAGCCACTCCCATAGCATACCGCTTGAAGCGCAACTTATGTGAACGTGACATTTTGTTCATGCATGAGAATCTGATAAAAGCCATCCATCAGATTCATTGAAGAAAAAATCGTACTCCTTTGATTACGATCAATGATTACGTCTTTTCGTGGTATCGTCGTTTGAGCCGGTACAGTTGCAGCATTAATTTTTTTAGAATGCATGCACATTACACTGTGGAGTAAAGATCCTGACGGCCGTGCCCAAGAACAGGCATTATTGAAGGTCGAAGGTCCACCATTGTGATGTGGACATAGCTACCGACGGCTGTAGGCATTTTCGACCACTTGAATAGGTTGAGTGGTACAGAAATGATGTCTGCTACAGAAAGAACATCCAAGAAATTTAAAAACGCCTGTCGATAAGAGACAGTGCGACAGTCCTAGATCGACTGAAGAGTCGATCTTAGAGAATCTCGCAGTGGATGTGCAACAACAGCTAGAGGCAGTTGGGGGAGATACTCCCCAAACAAAACTTGAGGGAATAAGTCTTCAAGAATCTGCGGGAAAAAGTAATCGGTAAGCTGTGGTCAAAGGTTCCCAGGCACCTTTAGAAAAAATTTCCTAACAGGAAACTATGGCATTAGATGTTTTAGTAAAACGGATCAAGTGTAGGCGCTTATACGCTTGTTTTGATAGCGCCTCTGAAGTTAACTTCGGAAATAACTCAATTGCCAGTACTAGAACTAAAAACGGTTCTTGCGTGATCTGCGTAGCGGCATAGTCAAGCAGATCTGCGTGCTTGACGCAGATGACAAGTACGTGGCCGATATTCGGTTGGCAATAATATTTCCTGAGAACGAATGGGATCTCAGTAGCACGGAAGTCCTCGATGAGAAGACTCAGGTGGAACGTGTTTACGTCCCATTCTTGGGAGTCTTTCAAGACAAATTCTTTATATAAGGATTTGAGCGAATTGGGGAATGTGTTTTTTGAATTCGTACCGTGCGAGTTACCTTAGGATGAAGGCACTCGACACGAAATCAACCAAATCCCAGGTTCGAAATGCTGTGTCATGAGCAAGTGGCTATTGCCTCTTAAACAAGTAGTAGCGATCGACATTTTCTTTGCCAATCGCTTGGCTGCGGGCCATTTGATGGCGTCAACCTCTCCACATAGCTTCCTTACCTTCTGTACGTGTAAAGCAACAGGAGGGTGGCAGATTGTGCATGCGTTCAATAAATTGAACGCTGCAACGGTAACTGCTCAAACACCGATGCCACGAAATGACGTAATCTTTGATGGTATGTCAATGGTTACAATCTTTTCGTCAATGAATTTGAAGTATCGATTCTATCAGATCCTTATGCATGAACAGGGTATCCCGTTAGCAGCAGTAAGCACCCCAAGCGGAATGCTATGTTAGTTACTACTTATGTAGGCAGGAGTCGGATCACCGCTCATATAAAGACACGTAATCAGAGTACTTATTGCGTCGGGTGATGTCTCTAAGGCGCCCGCCCAACTGCCTCACTGCCCACAAGAAACTACGGTCGGACCGCTTCCTCGCTGTGCTAGGGTGTGTGCTTAAGTAGAGCGTGGTCGCATTAAGACGTGCCCTCGTGCACAGTTACCATGGAGGAAGTAGTGTTCAGACTGATTTATATTTAATCGTATTAAGTATACAAATACCTATTTTTACCAATCATAAAATGTCATCTCTGTAGATAACACTTATATGTATTGCGAGCGTATCTTTCTCGATACCTCGCGTGACGGATGACGCTAGCCGTCATCCCTCCTAATGTGAATGCACATATTGTATCACATGCACAAGGGTGGGTCACAATGTGAACCACACCCAAGTGGTGGGGCTAATTACTTTATCTAAAAGATTAACCATCCCCTTAAGTACACAAAGTGTGCTTGACGGGTATGTGTAATTTTAAGGAAACTTAAGCCCGTTACAACTTATCTCACTGAGGCTAAGTAATGCCTTTGCTACATTCAACAGATGTGTAACCAATCTCCTAATATTGGTGCGGGATTTTGCACCGAGTTATTTTGATGACGTCTTCGTTCATAGTAGAGCCGTGAACGGAAAATCGGACGTTGAAGTACACCGTACCCACGTCTGAAAGGCTCTTAAGCTAATGCGTAAGCATAAGTTGTATGCAAATCTCAAGAAGTGAATATTCGCTGCAAGCGACAAACCACTTCTTAAATGCATCGGGCAAACACGGAATTTTTTTCCAGATCGGGAAAAGATCAAGGCGATCACCGACTGGCCTGTGCAAGTCGATGTAAAAAGACTCGAAAGTTCCTCGGCTTAGCGGCGTACTTACATATGCCAAAAATGACAGTACATATTTCCTCTTTTTTATAGAAACATGCAACCTAGTCATGAAAAGCTGATTGTCAGCGTTCCTATGAGGGAATGAAGCAAAGCTTGATGCAATTGCCAATCTTGGCGAATTCAAACCAAGCCAGGTAGTCTGTGACGCCAGAGAATTTGCAACCGGCTGTGGGTTAATGCAATATAACACAGACGGCACAGAGCGCGTCATCTGCTACCGGTCAGCTTCAATCAGCTGAGCGTAATTGTCCAGTGCATGGCAAGAAAGTCCTTGCCATGCAAAATGCACTGGCTAAGTTTAAGGTTTATCTCTTGGAAGATTGACCATTTATTGTTTATACGGACCATTCGTCTTTTGGCACGGCCGTAAACACTTCACACCTCTCACAAAATAGCGAGATAGTTGTCTTTCTTCGTGGAGTACGACTTCTCTGTGGAATAAAAATTGGTGCCCTTTCGCGCCGGCCCGATTTTGAGCCGGCTGTGCAAAACAACACTGAGATTAAGCCACTGTCGCAACAAAAAGTGTTCCGTCGTCAGCATTACTTGGCGACGTTAGAAGAGCCTATCAAAGAGATAAGGCTAGTAAAGGGTTGTTAAATTACCTTAAAATCCATCACAACAGTCCTTAAAGGATTGTCGAAATTTTATTGATCCTCAGCGGATCGATACACAACACCAAATGGTTTAGTGTATTCACACAGCCATCGCTGGCGACACCTTGTTTTGTCATCCCCGCACATGATGATTTGCTTTTACGCATCAAGTATGGGTGCCACGATGCACCAAAAAGTGGTCATCGTGGACGTGAAAAGACCTATTTCACGACAAGCCGCGACTTCACGTGCCATGCCAGTATGAGTTCGTCCGCAAGCACATATATGCTTGCGAAGTTTGTCAACGGGTGACGCCCAGTACTTCGTCCCGAGCTCCATTACAAGCTCTGCCTAGTGCTGGCAGTCCGTGTATATGGACTTTGTCTTCGAATCCCTTAGACGATATCAAGAATAATGGTATTCTTGTGTTTGTTGATCGTTTCAGCAAGATGGCCCATCTTGCTGCAGTCTCGGAGTCGATCACAGCCAAAGGCTGTGATATTGTCTGTGTTGACGCGTTATTTCGACTCCATGAGTTACCCCGTGAACGGTCCTGAAACGAGACGTCAAATTAACGGCGGAGTTTTGGCAACTCATGTTCATATCACTTGGAACAATGGAACAATGCTAAAAATGCCAACTTCTGACCATCCTGAAGCAGATGGTCGGATAGAGCGTGCAAATCGTATCCTCGAAGAGATAATTTGCGGTACGTCCACTCTTTGACGAGTTGGAGCGAGTTCTTGCCGATGGTAGAAATTGCCATCAACAATCACTTGCATGCATTTCACCGTTCTTCGTGTTTGCTTACGCCATCAACGTTTACCCAGCTTGTTTGAGAGTAACTATTATTCAAGGAGGGGTGCTCGCTCGAGCAAAGATCAATCTAGCTTTTGCTCATCACGCATTGACTCAACAGTCATGCGAATAATATCATTACTGGTTTAATCGACATTAAAGTGGACAAGCTCAGTAATAGCGATAATGCTATTACTGACTTTGATAACGATGCTGAAAGACTCAGCATCCAAAACAATAATACAAGTGAGAACAATAATGCTCTCACTAATAAGGAAAATGAAATCTTCGAAGTGCACACCGGTCGCACTGTAAACAAGAACGAACTGAGTCAGCAGGAGAAGAAGTGGTCCGTTTCGTACATCGCTGATGCGGAAATCGACAGAAACCGAACTCTAACAAAAATGGAAGGACCTTTTTTTTCATTCAGATTAATGGTCTAGTCCTAACTGTATACGGTAAACATACCAGAACATGTAATGACGAATGTGGGCAGTAATAATTTACTTCCCAGGTATATCGGCTCGTTTCGTGTACTACATCGCCAAGGCAATGCATACTCGATGGAGCTGCCTCGGTATATGCGTACGCGTCCTACGTTTTAATGTTGGGCGTACCATCAGTACGAGGCTTCTTCCGATTCCGAATCACCCTGGAACGGCCAAAGGCTTCTGCCAAAGCCTGATGGTCCCGAGCTAAAGATTGATAGTCGGGAAATAGTCTTGTGCACACGAATCAGACGTCCCACTACATCCTCCACCAAGAATCAGATCCTTTAACGAGCTGTCAACAGCTCTTTTGAGAGGACTGATGTGACCTCTCGTTCGCCAGTTGATCAGTCGCAACTGGCGCACAATTTTCAACTGGTTACGAGAAACATTATCGACCGTCACCGCTAAGTCGCGACGACGGAATCGCTGTCTTTCCTTGTATAATGGAGGGTGTGATCAAAGTCACGATGTTGACTCGCGTTCGGCGAACGAAACGAACCCGATTTTTCCGCTCCACATACATGGACGGGTTCGAGTGGTGAAAAGTGTTTGTTTTTGCTTAACGCTTCTCGAACTACCGTGAGGTGAAAGGGATTCGAACGGGTTATTGCATCCGTTGGCGAGGGTATCCACCCTCGCATGATAGTTGGGAGCCTCGTTCCCAACTGATGATTGACGTACCGGGTCTCGTACGACAGTACGACGAGGCTCCTCCTCCTCGACGGAGGGTCCATCAGAGACGAGCGCTTCCGCGCTCACAAAAACTTTGGAGGTTCTCAGTACCTTCGCGCATCTCGCAAGAGACGAGCTCCTCAAATAAGGACCCTTAAGGGAGTATGCCTCCTTAGGGGCATGACCTGCACCTTAAAACAGAATGGGAATGAGTCTCCCACGAGAGGCAATGAATACCTGTCTCTCTAGACAAACGGTGCAGCTTGAGCGTGCACCGATTACGGTCCGTTTTCGAGCTGTTCATGATTAGCATCCAGTTTGTCAAGCCAGGCCTAGCGGCCTATGCTTTGCACATTCTGTACAGATGCTTCCCATGCTTGGAACAAAAGAGTGATATCCTTTGCGTGTACCACCGATGCCGGAAAAGGCATCGATGAAGAATTCCGTTTCGTCCTCACCAGAATGGCGAAGCCTGGATGAGTCCGAAAGCGGAATTTGGTATCGATGGCTGGTCATACTCGACCAACGAGCTAGGAAGTCGTTAGAGGGCAATCAAGGCTTCTTTTCGGGAGCGAACCGCACAAAATTGAGGTTGCCTCATGTTAACGCTATCACTAAGATGACTCTCGAAGTGATCCATAGAATCACTCTGTCCCTGGTGATGCATAGAAGCACCACAATTAGTATGCTTACCGAAGTGAACTTTACGATTGCTTCGCTTTTGGTTATGCATACTGACATCACCAGAGTCATCGTCGTGCATACAGTCATCACAAAAAGACTCCGCACCAAAATGCTCTGACACGACTTCGTCATCACCTCATTAGTTGTTACATTAGAATCCGTAGGTTAAACGGACGTGGCCCCGGTTGATCCGGAGACCTTCACAGTATTCACTGAGTCGGGCAATGACGCCGACTCGTGCCAGTTACCTACAATGGAAGTATCAGGTGACTTGTCCAAGCACTTGCATTGGTAGTAGCAGCAGGTGACTTATACCAGTCACCATGCAATAAAATTGGAAAGTTTATGGATTTGAAACCAATAGTGCAAAAAAACTACATGGAAAGACATAATAATATTTCTCTGTCACTTCACATCAGTCACTATTGTGACTGTTGGTAAAGGGAGGGGTGCATAAATATTATTTCCTAAAAGAGGAATACTTAATATTTCATATGAGAGGAATAAGTAAAGAAAGTACAAAATTATTATTTTTATTAATTTTGACTTATTAGTTTGAATATTTCAAATTAACGCAATAAGACATCAGTTCTATTGATTGGTTGATTAAAATTTGAATCAACCCCGCCAATCGGTCAAAAGACACGATTGTGCTGTGCGCGAAGTAGGAGGTGGTGCCTCGACTACTTCACGTACACGACATTCAGAGGAAGATTATAAGTAGCTAATAAGTTTTAGCAACTAAATGTAAATTCTAAGGTTTTAGAAAAGGGAAAAATTAAAAGTGTAATAAGTTTCTAAGCTTTTTCATGACGATAGTTTTTTAACTGGCTAAATATATAACTAACTAGCTATGCAATGAGCCCACTTGCGCGACGCCCACGTGTTCCGTAATGATTGGTGGGGTGGATTTGAACTTAAATCAAGTAGTCAATAGGACTTTTTAATGTCCTGTTGCGTCAATATTCCCAAATTTGGTAATATTGGAACAACTAAGTCTAAATTAAAAAAAAAATACAATGTAGTACTTCTATATTTATTTCCTCTCATAGGAAATAATAGCTATGAAACGGGCACCCGTTTCACTCAACGCCTCTTTACTATATAAATTTATTTAATTGCGTAATTGGTGGTAGACTTTCTCGCTGGAACCCCCAGACCGTCCATAAGCTCTTACATATTAAGGTGTCAAGTCTGTTGTTTACTCTCGCGGCGAGAGGTGCCGTGAGACATCATCGCAGTGTCCTATTAATTCTGCCGCTCTGTATGGTGAAGGGTTTTTATGAACAACGAGTTTTTTTGCCGACTTTTTCCAATTCTCAAACTCTACGATCACTATTCATTATTATCACTAATCAACCGGATGGTCGTGGTATATATGCCTGTACAAAGAAAGTGTTATTGTCGTTTCCTTTCTTTTTTCACAGACGGACGAAGTTCCCATGGTTTTTAGGCGCCCACCCTAAATAGTAAAAGCGTAGGACATGATGTCTGCACCTAAGAGAGCATTTACGCTGATAACCGAACAATTGACATTCAACTGTTATTGCACCTCCGTCAAATTGGTATCGTGCTATTAAGCGCCAATTTACAATTGCACCAAGATACGAATGAGAGCTTGTGCAATTCCTCTATTTGGCATTGTGTGGATACTAGTGATTGACAATCAAGCAATTGTTGTATCGTGGTGCAAAAGGCACCTTGTGTGAGTTACGCTTCAAGCGAATAGAATTTCGATATGAATTCAATACGGCAAATCTTATGAGAGGAACGCCGACATACATAATTCCAGCGACTTTTCTTATCTTTAGAATATTAGGGTAGAGAGCCCTTAATATAGTTACGTCAACACGATAAGTTACAGACACAA
This sequence comes from Bremia lactucae, assembly GCF_004359215.1. Classification (NCBI taxonomy): domain Eukaryota; phylum Oomycota; class Peronosporomycetes; order Peronosporales; family Peronosporaceae; genus Bremia; species Bremia lactucae. Next base: position 3,003,817 of record NC_090622.1, on the reverse strand, counting down.
TGTTGAAAGTCGATTACTTCGAGGGTTATAACCAGGGGTGTGCTCTCTTTCATCATTAAGTCGTCAAGTCCACGGAAGGATGGATGGCTGGATGTTATTACGCATTGGAATGCAATTAATATAACATAAAGGGACCTTTCAGGATACTCGAAATGGTACTGAAACCGAGCACGAAAGCCTCTTCGCTATAACATCAACGACCGTCTTTCGAAAATGGATATGTGAGCCTAATCTCGCAACAAAAAGTGTGACAATAGCTCTAGCCGAAGAGTGCCATTCTAAAATATCGAAGAATCTGTTTTTTGTGATTTAGCCACTTTTCATAAGTTTTTCCTCAGGAAAGCCGATTCGATAGCGTCAGATTTAAATGCATTTTTAATAAATACAGTAGGATTGGAAAATTGTTTCCAATACACTCAATAGCGAAAATGTAAAAACCTGATGCGAAAATTATGGAAGGGTTTCTTAGATAGATTTCTAAAATGTTCGCAAGTCGGCTGTAGCTCTTAATTGTGTTAGTTGCATGACTTAAGGGTTTACTTGTCGGATTAATCAAGTCTCTCTTTTGCCATCAAAGGGCGAGGAGAGTATATAATATACGTATTTTTTGATTGGAGACGAGCATGTTCGTAATCTAAAAAAGGTCCTCTCAGCTGCTGTAACCACAAGTTGTCGGAAACGAAAAATGCGATTTTCGCCTTTCGAGCGGTTATTTTGTTTACCTAACGCTCACAGTATTTAAAAATGCATCTGCTAATTGTCTGAAAATAGCGCCTCTATCATGACACGAACAAGACCAAAGTGCGCGAAGTGTTCATCTTCATCAATTTCATTGGTGAAATGTCGAAGAGCAACAAAAAAACAAAACAAGCAAAATAATACACACTTATAAGTAGCAATAATTTTTAGCACACTTGATTCGTAGTTCTACGATGTTCCGTTCCGTCAAATTTCGTGTAAAAAAGATGATTTTAATATCGTTACTCTCTTTACAAAGTAGGTACTGTGGTCCAAAATCGTGGTTTTGGTGTTCAAGTGGAAAAAGGACGACCCTTGCCTCGTCGACTGGCTCTATGCAACAGATGAATGCTGTCCTGCAGGTCCTGCCCAAGTCGTTCGGTTGCGTGGTAGAGAAAAAAGCATAGGTGGGCACGTTAACTTCGGTGCTCCATCATTCAGGAATATTCCTCCACGCCCGTGCGTCTCGTCGACGAGATTAGCAACAGCGTACAGACTCCCAGTATGGTCATGCTTCCGCGCGTTCTCGCGAGTCTTGCGCTGCTCCTTGGAACTACTCGGAGTTACGACATCAACGTGTATAATCAGTGCTCCGGTGACCTGCCGCTCGTGCACGTGAGGCCTGGGAACGTTAACACTGAGTGGGTGGCCTCTGGCGGCTCGACCGTGAAGACCATCGACCCTTTCTCACCGTCGCACGTTTTCAAGTGGGGCGCCGATGCCCAAGCAACGTGTACGTAACAAAAAAAAGATTACAAAAACATAACAAACACAACTAATGTTTTTTTTATGAATATTAGTGGCCGAGTTCTCGGGTGGGATGAATAAAATTTGGCTTGACATCAGTATCATCCCAACTGGTCCGAAAAGTGGCGTACGTTTAAAAAACCCGGCGAAAAAATTGCTTTTTTTTTTGGTGGACTCTTATGTGTTTTTTGTCTGCTGTGTTTTTTTAAACTTGATTAGCCCGAATACTGTCCAACCTTGCTAGCATGTAAGGACCTTACGGGCGGCGTGGGGTTCAATAAACCCATGCAGATCACGCCCTCCCAGGTCGACGGACACCGATGCGTTGAGCTCACGTGCTTGAATGACGGATGCCTGGATGCGTATCACTTTCCTAAGGACGACAATAAGACCCACACGTGTCCCCTTTCGACGAACTTTGACCTCACGTTCTGCCCAGGCGGTTCAGGCGATGCAAAGACCGCTCCACCGTCTTACGTGGCTCCACCGCCCGCCCCGACCTCGTCCCCATCGCAAGCTCCCACAGAGGCGCCAACCCAAGCGCCTACGTCGCCTCCAACCGACGCGCCGACGTCGCCTCCGACCACGCAAGCTCCGGCTCCAGTTAAGGACGAGAGCCCTGCGCAGGAGCAACCGCCACCGAATGAATTTGTGCCAACGACAGAAGAGCCGCAGTCTCCGGAGCAAGTGCAGCTACCGAGTCCAGAGACACAAACAACGCAACTCGACCCCGAGCCATTTAAAACGAGTTTGGGAAGTAAGGACGAGCCATCGAATCCGCCCACGCCTGGCTCGTTGGATGGAAATGTCCCTCAATCACGCAAAGTGGGGTTCATGCAGCCAGTGTACCGCTCCTCGAACGAGCAGCAGTCGTTGACAAAGAGCGGGTTATCGCAGCAAATTGGCGGCACTCCTGCATCCGACCCTAATAATGTACAGCAGATTAATACCCAATCAGAGCAGAGTAACTCGGGGAGTACGACAATTGTTGTCGCCTCGTTGGGAGGCATGGCGGGAATGGTTGCGGCAGCGGCAATCTTTGCGGTACGGAAGAAAAAGAAGGCACTGGACGCTCTCGAGAGCAAGACGCCTGTAACAGGTGTGCCCGATTGTGTACTCACTGGCATGCGCACCCCACGCGACAACATCAGCGTGCTGTAATCTGGCAGCTGTATGGCGAAGCAGGCTCTTTTGTATCTGTAAGATAGGGAACTATTGAGTCGTGCTTCTGGATAAAGGTGCCACGAATCCAAATTTTGATATGAGTTGGACAAGTTGGCTTTGCTGTGAGCTTTGTAGCGTGCTATTTCTTCTTTCTTAGTGCGTCACACATTTCACGTAATATACATGCTCTTATATATTTCCCTTCACGCTGTTATAGATAGTAATATTATATCTGGTTCGATGCTTTATCAAAAGACAAGTGTCCTTTACTTGATTTAAATTAGTTGACACTGAGCTGTACAAGACCTGCAGTATCTAAATGTGTCAATTGTCAAAGGTCACCTTTCGCTAGAACTGATAACAGTACTAGCCAACTTTCATTGATAACAGTGAATGTGAAATGCCTCGATTACTTCACGTACACTGACGTGCAGAGGAAGGTTATAAAAAGTAGCTAAGAAATCTTAGCTACTCTGGGCGGTGCGCAAGGAGGCGCCACACATAGTTTGATATATTAAAAGTCAGTAGATAGAAGATCGTTACATAGGAACTTAATATTTTAATACAGCTTATCGACCTCTCGTCTATTAACGATTGGCGGGTTGATGTAAAACTTAAATCAACCAATATTAATAATTACTGTTGAAGGCCACTGTGATGAAAGAGGAAAATATTTATGATTCTCTTTATAGGAAATAATATTTATGTAAAGGGACACCCCCATTACAATGAAGCTACTTTGTCTACACCAACGCATTTTTGTATTATCGGTTTTTAATGGCCGAGGATTAACCATCGAACGCCTCGTCTTCGCGAAATACCAGCGTCTACGTCAATTGACAATATGGATCGTGTTTCATTTGCCACGTCAATTGACAATATGGGTCGTGTTTCATTTGCCTTGCTTCGCAAAGGCTACGGTTCCAAAAGTAGGGTACGACATCTTTCCTGGTTCACAGCATTGACAATCCATGCAACGGCACACTTTACCATTAATGGCTAAGTACTCTATTTCGTGCACATTTAGTAGACTTTTACTAGCCTAGATTTGATTTAACTGTACGCAAATTCAATACGATACATAAAACGTGACAATTTGCAAGCGCACTTTAAACAGTAGGAATATCAAAAGGTAATCTCTAGTTATTCTAAACCTACGAAACGAGTCGTCCATAACTGCCCATTTCGCTTACTTTTCAACATCAAGATGCAAAATTGAAACGTGAGTCGATAGGCTCTGCTTCTTCCCGACTACAAAACTAGAAGCAGGCTGACGCAAAATCTGCGCGTGCACTTGCAGCTTCGTAGCATCATCTTGGCATTGCAAGTACCCGACACCCATGCATGGCGTCGTAAACGCCGCACCAAGTTGAATTTGCCGCAGCCCAGATGTTGCCTCGTGCGGTGACACAAACGCCAAGACGCCTCCTTCAACCCCAACCCCACCATTCGCGTCGCTCGCTTCAATAAAAGCCTTGCGAAGACACTGCTCCAAATTAGTAGACTTTCTTAATCGAAGAGTCAACAACGTGACCAATGCGCTTTGAATAAAACGCTCTCCTCGCCCCGTGCAAGCTACGGCAAATGCGTTTTTTACCTTTTTTTGCTTCCGTCGCTTTCTTTTGCGACACTTGAGTGCACAAAATTGCCCATTCGACGCGTCACAGCCCATTCGTGGACACGCTGCAAGGCCCAATCGACCAGGAATTTTGTACGCCACACCACCGCTTGACAATGCCGCGGCCACATTTCCTTTTGGGTCCATGCAAATGGCTCCGACTGTATCTAAGCGCTCGTCGTCGTCATCTGTCGATCCGCGTAATGCTTGAAAGCGTTCGTGCCACTTGATAAAATGCTCGTGTGCCTTTGCTGTAATTTGATACTTCTTGAGTACATCGCCATCCTCGGCTGCTGTCTCAAGGCCAAACTCACGTGCCAAGCGTCGCGCGTGCTCGCCGACTACCACGAGTGGTGGCTGTCGGCCAAATGCAAACGAAGAGGTCGAATCATTTCCTTGCACTTGCTCGAGCAACTTAAGCGCCAAGGCACTTGGCTCTTTGACACCCGTCACAGCTCCACAGCAACCAACGAGATGCGTCTGGCCACAGACCACACTGGCTTCGCATTCGACTCGTCCTTCTTCGGTTAAGTTCGAACCAAAGCCCGCATTTGTGAGGGGGCTGTGCTCGAATGAATGCAACAAACGAACCGCTAATTGCGCCGCAGTAGGAGGAGAAGTTGAGTTCGTTATGACGTCATGAGCGTCTGTGAGAGCCGAGCGTATTAATGAAAGATACGATGCTTCGGTTGAGGAACTGTAGCGCCCAGCGCCGCAGTGAACAGCTATCAACCAGCCGCTCATGACTAACGCATCACGACATAGCTTGGGACGATGTGGTGCACATCACTTCTGAATTTACGTAACGTACAAAGAGGATATGACGATTTAAATTATGTGGAAAATATGTATGTCTGTACTCTAAACCGCTGCAAAGTCTCTATTGAGAACTCGAGCAATGATACCGCTGGCGTATCCTGACGCGACGACTGAGTCGGCGGATGACGATGCCACAAAAGCTCCGACGAAAATTCCTACACAAAAGGCTGAATAGCTCCTAGCATGGTCATGATGAACTGGTGAACATACTGACGACTTGTACTAAGACTAATGCAATAAACATAAGGTAGTATGTTGCAACACAAATTTCATCAAAATTGGGAAGTATCATTGTAACAGCGGATACTGTTTAATGATTGGAGCTTCATCTACAATCCATATTCTGAGCAGCAGCGACGCTTTGTGCTTTAAAACTGGTCGGTTTAATTATCCTCTCAGTCCTTCTGCTCTTTAATCGTTCACACCAAATTATTCCGAATCAACCCCCTCTATTCGAACCCATGTTAAAATACTGCTCACTTTTTTGTCAAAAACAATTCTCGTCAAATCTTAGTGGGAAATGTTAACCAAACTTTTTGGGAGCCGGTTGGGTGTGACTGCCCCTGGGCACATCAGAAACCGTGTTTTGTTTGGCGATGTTAAATGTACGGTTTCCAACAGGTGAGAAAAAGCCAAGAGCGCCCGCAATTGGTTGGCAAGTTATAAAAAGAGCGAAAAGAAAGAGCAGCAAACCGAGGCGCGAGGGAGAAGTTGAATTGGAAATAAGCGGTAAGGGAATGAATGTTAAAGTCTTTGAAGGTCAAGCTAAGCATAAAATAATTTTACGTTGCTTCTACCAACTTTGCAGAAATGCATGCTTACATTTCAATTTTACCATGAGCACAAGCAACCACCCACAAGTGTATCTTCACATAAAAGTAATATTTAGAGGTTTTTAATTCATATATTATCTAAAAGGTAAATAAAGTTTGGAGAATATTACCTATTATGGTAATATTCCAAAAGCTTATCCATTGGTCGATATATACACCATTGTATCTACTTTCTCCGCGTCCAGGTAGCGCTGGACGCGCGCAAAGAGAGAGACAGATAAGACTTTATGTTTTGTATTATTCATAATTAATTTAGTATAAGTAGATAGAAGCACAAAAACATTATTATATTATATACAGCTTTTTTTAATTTTCTTTAAAAAAAGTAAGTGTTTAAAGAGAGTCTTCCTCTGCAAGTACTGGTGTACGTGAAGTGACGTGAGGCCCACCGCACTGAGGCAGTGCGAAGTGGACTTGTACTGAAGCAGTAAAAGTCAGTAGTGCCCTGTTACACCTGGCAGCATTTGTTGGTCTATCCAAGGGTCACAGTTCCATCACCTAACATGGACATGTTAAATGATAACGGAAATACGCATCACGTTTCGCGTGATAGCTACTTATTTCGAAGTGACATAGAAAGGAGTGCGGTCGAACGAATGAGCTCGACCGTAGGGAACGATGCCATCTTGGCCTGCTGTCCGGTTTGGACAGAGATGCCCTCCATCCAGCCATCGCCAAGTTCATGCAACATGAACTTGACGAGGCGAAGAAGAACTGATTAAGCAAGACTCTTAACAGGCAGAGCTGTTGAAGTTACAACAGGTACAAACCCTTGTACCTGGATGACGCACACGCGTCGTCCTGAAACCTTAAAGATTGACATCTTTTAAGTATAAGGGAGTCACAGAAGACTCCCTCTTAAGATGGTTTGTCCAGTTGGACGATGCCATAAGGGCTCGTCACATCGTCGACGAGCAAATGCAAGTTGCATTTCCGAAGTTAACTTCCTCGGAGATAACTTAATTACCAACCCTAGAACCCAAGCGGTTCTTGAGAGATCTGCATAGTTATAGAATCAAGCAGATCTGCGTACTCGTCACAGAGGACGAATACTTAACCGACATTCGGTCAGCGGTAATTTTTGCAGAGAACGAGCTGGTACTCAGCAGCTCATCGATGGACGAAAGTGTCCTCGATGTGAAGACTCGGATTGAGAGATATACTACTCAATCCTGGGGGTCTCTTAAGACAAATTCTTTATACAAAGATTTGATTGAATTCAGGGATGTATTCCCTGACGCAGTTCCATGCGAGTTGTCATAAAAAGGATAAAGGCACTCGACATGAGATCGAGCTCAAACTGGGCTCGAAGTACTGTGTCATGAAGCAGTGGCCACTGCCTCGTGAACAAGTACTTGTGATCGATAAATTCTTTATCGATCGATTAAAAGCGGGCCATGGAGGGAAGTCAACCTCCCCGCATAGCTCTCTGATCTTCTGTGTGCGAAAGGCCACAGGAGGGTGGCGGAAAGTGCACGCATTCAATAAACTGAATGCTGCAATACCTAGAGAAGACGTAATCATAGATGGTATGTCTTAGAGTACCATCTTTTCGTCTATAGATCTGATAGATGGATTTTATCAAATCCTTATGCGAGAACGGGACATCCCGTACACATCAGTGAGCACTCCCAGTGGGATGCTCTGGGAATGGCTAGTAATGCTTCAGGGGTTTAGTAATGCCCCTGCAACATTCAACAGATGTAACGAATTTGTTGAGGCCGGTGCGAGAATTCGCACCGAGTTATTTTGACGATGTATTCGTCCATAGTCGGGCAATAAACGAAGAGACGGGTGTGGAATTTCATAAAACTCACGTTTGTCAGGTTCTTACACATATGCGAAAAGCATAAGTTGTACGCAAAATCTGAAGAAGTGTGCATTCGCTGCAAGTGAAATACCACTTCTTGGGTGCATCGTCGGAAAACACCCCTGATCCCGAAAAGATCAAGGCAATTACTGGCTGGCCAAAGGAGCTAAGAAAGTGTTTTGGATTAGCGGCGTACATGCACAAGTATTCTCGCAATTATGCCGAGATGACAGGCTATCTCTCTCGTCTCTTTAAAAAGACGAGAAATGGCTACGGAACGCTAATTGTCAGCGTTCCTTTGAAGGTATCAAGCAAAGCTTGATGCAATCGCTAAGATGGGCGATTGCAGATCAAGACTGGCCATTCCATGTGGTCTGTGGCGCCAGCGATTTTGCAATCGGCTGTGCGGTAATGCACTACGATACGGACGGTGCGGAGCGCGTCGTCTGTTACCAATCGCGTCAGCTGCAACCAGCTGAACGCAATTACCCAGTGCATGACAAGCAATTCATTGCCATGAAATATGCACTGGCTAAGTTTACGGTCTATTGCCTCGCAGATAGACCGTTCATCGTATATACGGACCATGCGTCATTACGTACGGCCGTAAATAGCCCACACCTCTCGCAAAGAATGGCGAGGTGGCTATCCTTCTTCGTGGAGTATAATTTCTCCGTGGAATATGAACCAGACCGTTTGAATGTCGTCGCTGATGCGTTATCATGCCGACCCGACTTCGAACTGGCTGCGCATTCCAACAGTGAAAATAATCCCACTGTTTGTTTGCAACATTCATTTCAAGTGTTCCGTCATCAACCTTGTTTGATGACATAAAGAAAGCCTATGCAGAAGATAAAGACCTTCTGCGTCTAATGGATTATCTGATGAATCCATCCGATAAATATTTCAACGATTTATCGGCTTCATATCGATTGTCATCCAATCGATACACAGCACGCAACGGCTTATTGTATTACACAGCCGTTGCCGGCGACACTCCACGTGTCGTCGTCGCAACTCACAATGATTTGTGCTGGCGGATCATGTATGAGTGTCACGATGCACCACCAAGTGGGCATCGTGGACGTGAGAGAACTTATCTCACAGTAAGTCGCGACTTTTACCGGCCCCGCCAGTATCAGTTCGTGCGCAAGTGCATGGAAGTCCTGCCTCACGTGACAACCGATGCAATTTATACCTTGCACCGGTTGAAGTTCGTTTCTCAAACTTAACGCAAATCGCGTTAAGTCTTTGAAGCCAGGCTTCACGTCAAATGTCTTTGACATTGCGAATGAACACGCTCTAGGCTTGCATCAGCGAGACTTTACCTCGCTTGTTGTTGCCACTATACCATTGATCCTTAAGAAAAGCATCGAGATAAAAAAAAATGTTTACGCATTACCTCAGCAATGCAATGCACGGAAAGGCCCAATAAACTTGGGTACTAGTTTACTGCTACCCACATTAGTGACTACACGCTTGAGTAAGTTTACCGTAGAGAGTAGTACTAGGTCATTAATTTTGAAATGAAAGAACTTTTGCTCTTCCATGTTTGTCTGCGTTCCGTTCTGACGGTCCATTGCGTTAGCAACGGAATCCTGTACGAAACCAATTTTTGTTTTTCGAGCCAGCAGAATTTCTTCATCATTTGTTTTGTCTTTTTCAGTGCGCTTTGTGCGCACTGCCATGAGATCTTTCTCACTTTGGATCGATTGCTTCGAGATCGACATCACTCGCGTCATTGGTTATTTCGACGCGTGATGAACATGAGCGAGAAATAGTTTTGCTTTTGCGAGTCAACCCCCTTAAACTAGATGATCCCTCTAATTGGGTGGGTATGCGTGGATGGCGTAAGCCATTAATGAAGACCGGTGAATGCGTTGGAGATGCATGCACTGAATTGTTGATGGCAAATTCGACCAACAGTAAAAATTCGCTCCAATTCGGATACGATTGGACGTTACCTCGAAGTATCTCTTCGAGGACGCGATTTACGCGTTCCGTCCGACCATCTGTTTCCGGATTATCAGAAGTTGACATAATTGCCAAAATTCCACCGTAAACCGTGGATTTCTATCGGAGGCCAGTTCGGGGGGTAAACCGTGGAGTTTGAATACCGTGACGATAAAGACACGGGCATAGCCCGGAGCTGTGATCGACTCTGGTACTGCAACAAGATGTACCATCTCGCTGAATATGTCCACAAAAGCAAGGATTCCATAGTTTTTGTGATCGTCTTCGGAAATCCGAAGACGAAGTCCATAGATACGAACTGCTAACATTCTGCCGGAAGTGGTAGAGGTTGGAGAGGTGCACGAGATGAGGGCTAGGCTTCACCATTGACATACCTCGCAAGCACGAATGTCTCACGTGGAATGATCCCTGTCCGTGTTGTGTTGACAACACGAAGTGAGTTAAAGGAAATGTCTATTTCCTAACCTCCCCTGGGGAAGGGCTTGCATCTCTATCTAGATGCGCGATGCGGATGATGTTTTAAAATCGACTTACAGTCGCCAGAGGTGTGTGTTTTTTCGATGGACCTTCTGATTCATCGGATGAGTCTCGTCATACTGACGGACGAGTCCCTCAACGTAAATAACCAGCTGTCATGTGAGGGTGGACAACCGCGCCAGCAAACAAGATAACTCGTTCGCTGCTTCTTCACATCACGGTGGTTTTGAATACGTGTCACAAGGAAACGTTGACCACCGTGGGAATCTACCAATGGTTGTGGCGGAGGCGGAAGAAATAGATCCGACCCATATGTCGGATCTAGAGTCGAAGATCGACAAACTCGATCACTCCCTCCATGAACTAGAGGATGAACTTGATCACGAGTGCGGTAAGCGTTGCTCGTTGGGGCAAACAGTGCAGACTCACTGTATTGAACGGTTGGAAGACCATTCGAAGAGTGCATACTCCATGTTGGAGCACGAACGGAAATATAACGCTCTTCATTATGAGCTGTCGTCCTCTCATCGTGGTTTGGAGGATCTTCGGACCAGACATGAGAATATCTAGATTCAACATGAGAATCTGGTTCGTGACCACAAGAATCTCTTAAAGATTCTTGAAAAGGGTGGTCAAATCTGTCCTCGGAAGAAACCGCGTACTGATGGTACGGGCAGAGCCGATCATCCTAAAACGCAGGATGCGTTCGAATCCTACGTGTCAATTCTTCTTACTCAGTGCAAAAGTTCCTCGCGCTGGGATGAAGGCCATGTGTCTTTGTCGCAATAAAGGAACATACGCACGATAGATCACAGCGATTGCGACAATCAGACGCACACAACGCGGAAGCAGGGCTCTGCATAGAGCAATTCTGAGACGCAATAGCATCGGACGTACCGCTGCATGAATTAGGATGAAGACACACACGGCTCCACTTCGACAGCGGCGCAAGAGGTAATTTAGGACCCGGAGGCGGAGGGTGGCTACTCACGTCAACAAACGGATGCTGGGAGCTGGAAGCGTGCGGCAACCGTTACGAAGGACTCTGATTGACAAGCAACCACTGCGAGTACGAGGCACTCAGAAACGACCTAGAGTTCGCAAAACGACACGCCAGGCACGCTCCAACACAATTTGTAGTGTTATGTGACAGCGGTCATATATGCTAGGAATGGACAAGCGAAGACGACAGCGACAAATCTCAAGGTGACAGCAGACAGAGTAGCAGCATTAGCCAGGGAGCTAGCCTGGGTAACATGGTATCATGTCAGACTTGAAAGCAATAAGATGGTAGACACGCTAGGAAACTACGCCACGGACGCAAAAGACGCGTCACGACGACCAGAAACGTCACAAACAGCCAACAAGCCAAGTTCAACGTAATCGAGGCCCCGGTAAAAACGAAACTTCTGGGAATACCACAGACAGAAGAAACAGACGGATCAAACGTAGGATAGTGATGCACCAGGGAGTCTAAGTGTAGAAGCTAAATTAACTACCGTTCTTTTTCTTCTGTTGCGAAGTCTTTTTGCAGAACTTCCGAGCTACTGAAGCTTGGTTGGCCTGCATAAAGGTATCGCAATGCATATTTTAATTATCAACAAGTTGATATATCGTTACGCTACTCTCATAAATGCAAAGGTAGATAATTAAGGGGTGTGGCGATTTCGGTAACCAAATGAAATCTAGAAGGACGTTTTTATTCAATACAAACGAAGAAGGGGTGTGGTTATACTAAAAATGAGTGTGTGGCTATACCGGCTCCCTATATATATATGAGAATCCTTTATGCAGGCCTTCCTAGCTTCAGTAGCTCAAACGGCCTGCAAAAAGACTTCGCAATATTTGCGTTTTTCTGTGTCAAATAGCAAAATGCTTTTTCAAAAAAGTAATCACGAGCGAAAGTCACAAGAGCTGAATTATAAGGAAATTGTTGTAACGGGGCACTACTGACTTGTACTGCTTGTGATGCTCTTTTTCAAGGACACCTCCCAGGCTGTGCATCCTTCGGTTTGTTCCGCGAGCGTGCCCGCGACGCACTGCCATTTCAAGTTGGAGCGACGACGCAGCTATCAGAAGTTGGTGCAACTTACGTGGAGTGAGTTTCGATGGCGTGAGTAGTGGCGTTTGCGCATGCAAGTTGCTGCCAGGCGTCTGTGAACGATGATACCGGAGTGTGCGTCCACAGCGTCGCTTGTTTTGCTGCCTGCCTCTTGATTGCGACCGAGATAGAGATGAGGCCGAGACTTCCAGCCATGATTGGAGTATGGAGGAGACCTTTGTTGATCTTGTGCCGTGACGAGTTGTGAGATGCTCTTCCTCTCCAGAGATACTGTGTTTGTAGGCGTTCAAGCTTTATCAGGACCTCCGGTGTCGGGGGTTAATAGGCGGCTGTGAACAGTACTCATAGGAGCATTATTGCGTTAAGAATCACTATGCGCGCTGATACCGAGTTTGCAACCGCTGGTGCAATTGAGAGTCGCCCTTTGATCCGATTTACTCGGTCATTCCAGTTGTCTTCTCTGACGTCATCCGTACCTACTTAGATTCCCAAGAATCTGATGGTTGTCGCTGGTTGTAGTACCAAGTACCCTCGTATGGATGCTGGCGGTCTCGCCGTGGGGAGAGGGATGTATGAGCTTTTTTGGGCTGTACACATGGACCGGTGATTGCTGTGAACTTGTCTAGTAGGGTCTGAAGCTTTTCGGCATCTGCTTCTTTTTCCACAAAGACTGCGGTGTCGTCGAGAAACGTCGAGATGGTGTCTCTTCTTGAGTTTTCCGAGATAATGATGCCCCGTAATTGCTGGCTTGTGTCGCTAGAGCCAGCATTTCAATTGCTATTACGGAAAGGAGTGGGGCCAAAGGGCACCCCTACCTTATCGCGACAGCTCGCCGTTGACTGGGAAGGTAGCTGTTATGTCTGTGTGTAGGCGTTTGATCAGGTTGACGAAAGTGCTTCGGAAGCCGTGTGCTTCCAGTACTGCTAGCATACTCTCCCTGTTCACCATATCGAAGGCTTTCCTGAACTCAAGTAGCAGTATCTCGAATAATTCGTCCTGGATCTTGTGGTCATCGTGTTACACTGTGTTTGAAGGCTGCCAGCATGAACACAATTGATCATTCCATGCGTCTCGTCTTGATGAAGCCCTATTAATCATTCCCCAGTACTTCACCCAATCCTGATTGCAGCCTCGTGGCCATGACAGCCACAAACACCTTGTATCCGGTTGCGAGCATTGGTATTGGACGGTACTTAAATGTTTTTTTTTAAACTCCGTTCTTCCGGAGAGGAACCACCATCCTGCTTCGAAAGACTGAGGAAGTTCGCCACCTATGAGAATCCTGTTAAATTCGTTGACTAGCGCTTGTGGGACTGTGTCACTCAGGTCCTTGTAAAGGTTATTTGTCAGTCCGTCTAAATTACCGGCTTTGCCTCTTTTCAACGACTTTATTGCAATTTCACTTCGTTGAGAGTGACTAGTTTTTCGAGGGTATCGTTTAGTTTCTCGCTTGCTGAACCGATGTGCGCTCCAGCTGTGAGTTTTCGCAACATCTCTCGGACAGCGCTTGGGTCGTTGCATGTCCCAGAATTTGGGTCGATGCCTTTCCCATCACGTTCGCCAAGCTTTCGCCCGATTTCCGCTCTCTTGCTACCGGCTCGAGTCAACTGATCGAATAATCTCGAGTCCAATTGGAGACCCGTTGAAAGAAGTGCTTCACATCGTTTTGAGATGTCAGCATGTGAGTGCCCAGTCCTCTGAGTGACAGGAGATTTGCTTCGCACTCTTCTTCTTTGATCAGTGATGCCCGACTCATCAATTACGTGTGAACTAGACGGATCGCCGCTTAGTACTTGTTCATCGTCTTGTTCCAGTTCAGCACTTCCCGCGTGTGGTCTTGAGCCAATTCCGCCCCGATGATTTGCTCCAGTCGTTTGGTAACGAGCAGCAGTCTTGTGAATTTGATCGGATAGGAAGAAACACGGGCATGTGTGTCGTTCCGACACTGCTTCGTTGCCGAAAGATTCGCCGTGACCTCTTAATGTTCTTTTTTACGCGGTACTCGTGTTGCCACATGTTGGACTTTGTGGTTTGATATATTGTCGATCCTGCTTGCAGACCTCCCTCGCCAGTACGTGAAGAAGTCCGACGGCTTGTCTCGTTCGGTGTCTGTAGTGTCCAGTCGCGTGACATCGGCAGCGTCTAGTAGATCCAGATCTTCCAGCAGTGTCTGAAAATCCGACTGACCGCACAGTCTTCGCCACGCGCTTTCCAAGCGTGCTGCTCCATTGTGTGACTTCACCCTTGTTTCTTGCAAAGCTATAACGTCACACGTGTGAGTTCCTCTTCTCCGCTTCAAGGCGTCCAGCCAGGACTCTCGGGTGTTTTTTTAAGCCGGAGAATTTTAGCGATATTATTGTTGTTGTGTGGTTTTGTGAGATCGATTTTTGTTTTGGTTTTTCTGCTGGCTAAGAATTCATCTTTGAGCATGTGCAGTGTTCCGAACAGTTCCTGGTCTTGAGGCAGTTGCATTTGAAGGGGGGCGTGCGGTGCCCTTAGTTGTTAAGATCTCGCCCACTTTGCTCATAAGCACTGCGAATTTGTCCCAATGATTAGCTGCGTGCCGGCCTTTGAACGCCATTGCGACTTCTTCGTGTTTGCGCAGAGCCGTAAGAATTGTTTAAGATCGTGGAAGGCTGACGCGATCTGCGGGTGTTGGTGTGCCCGCAATACTGCTGATTTTTCCCCGTATATGAAGCTGCAATGTATTAGACGGTTGATGAGGTTCCTGTTCTGCTTTGTGTTGATGCAGTAGGGCAGTATCTCGTGGTCTATGAAGTTCCGATTCCTCAGTAGTGACCAGTCTTCCCTGGTTCTTAGAGCTACTGAGTGCATTTGAGCGTTCGGGCATAGCTCGATCCGCTTGAGCCAGCTGCCGAGCCAGTCCTTGTGCTTTTCGTTTTTACACTGCTCGTGAGCCTCCTTCAGAGCCCTTGTTGCGATTTGCTCACGCTTCCTTTTTGTGAGAGCTGCATGTGTCGCGCTGTTGAGCCAGCGTAGAACTATATGCGGTGTCATCGACGTCTTGATCAAACGCATGAGCATGAGTTCTTCGTGTGCCGCTGCTTTGAGCCATTATTTGTTTGAGGATGTTGCTGTCTAATAACGGTAGTTCACTTTCCAGTTTCCATGCAGCACGGTTTGTCTTCAAGGGCTCGACCACTTTTTGCTCGCTAAGATTGTTTGATCATTGCCAGTGTCGGCGTTTAAACCCTGCTCCTCGCTCGAGTTGTTTGTTGCACTGCTTTGACTGCTGTTCGGTGCGTAGCTCGAGTTGGTGCGCTTTTCTGCTTCACTTGCGATTAAAGACAATGAGCCGAGATCGCGGATGGCTTGTTTCCACTGTCTCAGCACTCCTTCTAACTTCGTCAGCTCATAGTTTGCTTGTTACATGGCGGCCGGGTCTGCAGTGTTGAGGTTCTTCAGCATAAGTCGGTGTTGGAGGTCAAGCCGTTCCCATCCGTATTGGATGAAAGTTGCCAGCTCTTTCTTCCAGTCGCCGCCGAGCTGGAGCACCTCACCGAACTGGATATTGACATTGTGTTCTCCGCCTTGCTGGTTAATTGCGTTCGATATTTTGTTCGAATCATCGCTGAGCGAGTCCATGTCAACATCTCCGTCTCTGCTTGCGTCGCGCTCGCTGGCTTCGGCCTCTTTGATGTCTTGCTGCTTTCTTACTTCCGCTGCTCGTGTCTGGAGGTCAGACGTGAACGGCTTCGTTTCTTGCGTTTCCGGTTTGTTGTGTAAAAAGCATGCTGTTGCAATGCGAGCTTTCGAATTTGATGACTATCGGTGGTGTCTGGTTTGCGTCGTACGCATCCCGCCTGGCTGTTTGGAGAGAGCTGGCCCAGTTGAGCAGCCGCAAGTAAGAAGCCACTTGGCTTAAAGCCTTTAAACATATCACATGGTGTTGTTATCCATGCGATGGATGAGTTGGAGTGTTTCTACGGACTAAGAGTACTTTGTTTTTGCAGAGAGACTAACCGTATTCTCTCTGTAAGATATTAGCAGTTAATGGGGGGGGTATGGTACGGATAGCTCGTTATAAGATTTTTATTACCTAGAAGAA
This sequence comes from Bremia lactucae, assembly GCF_004359215.1. Classification (NCBI taxonomy): domain Eukaryota; phylum Oomycota; class Peronosporomycetes; order Peronosporales; family Peronosporaceae; genus Bremia; species Bremia lactucae. Next base: position 2,987,506 of record NC_090622.1, on the reverse strand, counting down.
AAATAAAGAATATTATCTTTTTCGATAATGTCATCAATATATCGACATGATGATGCTGTAGCAAAACGTGACAATTTTCTTAATTTTTTTTGATAAATGTCATGTGTCTTACCCACTAACCGCTGCTAGACGCGGTGAGAAATGAATTGCTAAACATATTTTTGAATTAATATATTGAAGCAGGACTACAAGAATGTACTAACTAGTGCCTAGGACTTAAATTATTAATTACGGTTTTAATTTTATCCTTATATTTACAAACAGCTCAGTCTTTCCTCTTGTTCCTTAGCTACGTAGTATTTTCCTCCGCACGTCGTGTATATGAGGTAATCAGAGGCATCTTGTCTTCACTGTCGTCAGTGTAGGTTAGCTTGAACTGAAACGGCACAAACGAAAAGAGCCCCTTTACATTGTCTGCATGAAAATGTAGTCCGCGCGCATTCATCAGCACGAAAGCAAATTGTTTTCAATACAACTACTAATTTATCTATTTCCTCCAGAGAACCCCTTACAATTACTGAATCTTTTAAATTTGTTAGTAAAATTTGGAGTCTTTTAGCCGCCTCAAACTTTTGAAGGATTTTGCCATAGCCAACGCCGTCAACGCCCTTTGTAATGAAGCACACTTCGGTTGGTAAACCGTTGTTGTGGTCTAATTTACATATATGGGTCAAACACCCTTTTGCTCTATTCAAAACAGTTAAATACTACAATCCCATTTATTATGAGTGGTAGCCTCCCGTGTAACAGGGTGTATCGTTACATGAAATTTACACTTAAAGGTTGTTAATTAATATTATCTAAAGGGAAGATAATATTTGGAGAACATTGCTTTATATAGTAATGTATAGAAATTTTATCCATAAATGGGTATAGGCCATTTTATCGTTTATCCAGCAGACTAATCAGCTGTAAATGTTAACAAAGAGAGAGACAGATAAGACTTCAATTGCATGTTTAGTATTAGTTGATAATTAAGTTAGCATTAACAGATAAAAAGAAAAGATACTTAATTATATTAATACACTTTTCATTTAAAACCCTCTTTAAGCTAGTTGTCTTCAAGAAAAGTCTTCCTCTCTACGTACTAGCGTACGTGAAATAGCGCAAGGCACCACTCGCAACTGAAGCAGTGCGAAGTGAACTTAAACTGAAGCAGTACAAGTTGTAGTGCCCCGTTACACCTGGTAGCACTTTGTTGTCCGTCTAAAGACCACATTTCCTTTATCTAACATGGACATGTTAGATGATAGTGGGAAACAGCATCACGTTTCGCGTGAAAGCTACTCCTTTTTAAGTAACATAGAAAGGAGTGCGGTCGAACGAATGAGTTCGAACGAATGAGTTCGACCGTAAGAAACGATGCCATCTTGGCCATGCTGTCCAGTTTGTACAGAGATGCCCTCCATTCAGCCATCGCCAAGTTCAAACAACACGAACTTGACGAGATGAAGGAGAAGGTAGCCTTGCTGAATCAGCAAGGCTCTCAACAGGCAGAACTGTTGAGGTTACAACAGGTACAGACCTATGTACTGGGATGACGCACACGCGTCGTCCCGAAACCTTAAAGATTGACATCTCTAAGTATAGGGGAGTCGGAAAAGACTCCCTCTTGAGATGGTTTGTCGAGTCAGACGATTCCATAAGGGCACATCACATCGTCGACGAGCAAATGCAAGTCGCCTTCGCTCAATCAAAGTTGGCAGGTCGTGCCAAAACTTGGGCATTGGGCCTTAAGTTGCGCGACCCATATGTCTTTAGGTCGCTAGAGGCTTTTAAAGCCCGGCTCATACAGACGTTTGAACCGCCTAGGGCTGAGTTCAGAGCTCGTTCAGAACCCCCTGAAACTCAAACAAGGCAAGCGTGATGTTCACGCATATGCCCAGCACATACGACTCTTAGCGAGTTGTATTACAAATAACCCAGTCCATGAACACACGTTGATTACGGTGTTCATGCAAGGTCTTACGGATGGTCTCGTAAATACCCACCTGTTCCGCTTGGAAATATATACGCTTGAAGAAGCAATATCCGTTGCGGTATCAGGCAACAGGAGGACTTTAGCTTGAGACAGGCTCAAGCTAGTTCGTCTTCATATCGTCCTCGAAGACGACACGAGTTAGGAGGTCCAGAAGCCATAGACCTTTCTTACGTCAAAAGCGAGACCTCGCTTTTCGAGCAATAAGCGATAGCAGAAATGCCATCGCTGCCAAAAATCAGGACACTACGCTCATGAGTGTAGTGCCCCACGCCCAAAACCGAAAGGTACTGAACGTAATTTTGGACCATATGCCAAAAAGAGCAACGGTCGCGGGTCCGGCGTTGCTGCGAAATCGCAACAGCGAAGCGGACCGCCAAAAACGATCGGGGTCAGTAGGGGCGCAACGCCCTACTGATCCTGCAACCTCAAGAGAATTTGCAAATCTCTTGACTAAAGTTGCTCCAGACACACAATCATTATGTGTCTCTGCACCTGGTGATGAGGTATCCCTCATCACCTTGAAGTTGAAAGTGACAAATGATTTGTCACTTAAAGCCCTAGTGGACTGCGGAGCGTCGAATAACTTTATTCGTCGCCAGTCACTAGAGGGTAGTAGGCTCAAATATATTGAGCGCGACATCCCTCCAACGAGGATGACGGTGCGTCTAGCGACAGGCGCATCGATAACAGTGATGAAACGCGTAGTGAAATTTCACTACACGTTAAGA